>NW_027116259.1:196535-199765 GCF_000696795.3 Halyomorpha halys
CGTTTAGCAGAAAAAACACAAATAAACAAACGAATTATTTATTTGTGCCGATGTTTCGACCTAATTTTCAGGTCTTCATCAGGGCTATAAAAACAATAAGAAAACAACCTTCATTCAGAGCGAAAAAAAAAATAATAGACTAAAAAATTTGGAAATATACAAAACAATGAAATGAAAATATAAATTAGTGATTAATAACTATGGACAAAGACCAGTGTAGATTGATAAAATTATTATATATATGCATATTATATTATATATAATATATATATTATATTATATGCATATAATTGTGAGCAATAAATAAATGATACAGTTGATAATAATGTGATGAGTAACATTAAAAACCTTTTAGTCATTCAGATGAGTATAAAGAATTAGTTAAATTAATAATGGAGCGTAGGTAAAAACAATATTGTAAAAGGAAAGAACAAGTGATGAGAAGAAATATATGGAGAATAGGGAATGAAGAGAGTAAGAAATACCAGTGAAAGGTTATAGGAAGAAAATTCTGGCTACACTGTTTTAAATTGCAGGAAATGACGCTAGAGTGCAGGTCGGCAAAAGGCGTTAGATAAACAGAAATTTAATGGTCAAAAGATTATAGAGATAAAATAGTTAATGTGTCAAATCAAGTTATAGCATTGAGGCATATAAGATGGGCGTGTAAGCTTGTAAGGCTTAGTAACGAGCGGATCCCTAAAATGTTAGTAAACACTGAACCAACGAGTAAACGTCCGAGGGGTAGACCGAAACGTAGATGGGAGGATTGCGTTAAAACTGATTTAGTGGAATTGGGTCTGGAAGGATGCATGCAGAGAGCGTTTGGTGGTATCGGCATCGAACCTTCGGGTTCGTTAGGCCTTCATTATTATTATTATTATTATTATTATTATTATTATTATTATTATTAGTATTATTATTATCAGAACTCCTCAAATCTAATTCCCATGGAGGTGGTGATGTATGAGGTGATGATGCCCGGGAGTGCGAAATATGGCTATGTCCCCAATATATTTGGTATTGTCCCGCGAGATCTGAACTAGAGGCCTCTCATAAAGTGGAATTTTTCGTTTAGGAAAGGGACACGTTTTTCGTAAATTTCCTTCTTTTCCCTTTTCACTCCAACCTGATCGAGGTGATTATTCTCTAATATCAACGTCTGATCCAAGACCAGAGCTGTTTCTCAGGTTTTAGGGAACGATACGATATCTGCATATCTCACGGATACGTCAGTGTCAATAGAATAATATAACAATCTTAATACCATGGAATAATATTATATAGACGTATGAATGTGATGTCCTATCACATTTAACTTTTCTCCAATTTCGATCCCAAACTTTTCATTTAGTGCTTTATGCAAGCCTCGAGAACTATTATAAAATTTTTACCAAAATATAAAACGAGCTAACATATAATTTTTGAAAAAGTGAAACTACTTACTGGGTGGCGGCAGACAGGCAGGCATGAGCTCGTCGTCCAAGTCCACCTCTTCGTCCAACCTGAGGAGCGCAATGTCGTTGTCTATGTTAGTGGGGTTGTAGCCACGGTGCTTGATGACCGAGATGACTCCTCTCTCGATGGTCTCCGTCTCGTTGTCCTGCTTCTGGTCGTGCTCCAGGAGGCGCACTCTTATCTTCTCTCCTTTGAACCTGGAAGGACAATCCTGTCAAAGATTAGAGACTATGTACAGGAAGCTGCGTTAGTAATGTTCTAATTATTAGCATATTATACCCCTACAATCATATAAATACGTAATATCAAATTTGAGGGAACAATGTGCTGCATTGTGAAAGCATGAACCAAATATTTTTATTTAAATTGATAAAAAAAATATTTTAAAAAATCAATTTATATTCAAAAATTAAAAAAGAAGCTAAACGCATAACTAGAGGGATCTTAAGCTTCTCATTTTTTTTTTTATATACTTCCAATAATTAATATCCTACGAAATTAAAAGATATCTGAGATAGCTGTAAAGGTTAGAAACAATTCTGTGACAAAAGTAAAATAAATAATTAACTTCCTCCTTGATGAAGTCCTTGATATAATCAACACTTTGTTACGTTATAGATATCTGGGATGGCAAGACTAGATATTTATATTTAAAAAGCAATAAACAAATTAAAAAAACTACTAATAAATGAGTTATAACATACTTTAAAATTAAAAGTACCTTAAATCAACACGTACATTAAAGAAAACGCTACGTAACTCCAATAAGCCGAAAAATTAAATAAACAGATCCGACCTTCAGAACTTTAAGTGGTATCTCATTTAAATGGAAAATTCAATTTTAATTATTTTGCAAATAAAATTTATAATATAATGTATCACAAATAATAATGCAAAACAGATATGGTCCCCCAAAAATTACTGAGATGATTCAATGAAACTTAACTTTCCACTACCTTGTGCCATGACGTATTTTGGTTGGAACTCGAGAATGAGGTATATGCTCAGAAAGATGACTTACCAAGGTCTGACGATGTTACTAGCTTACTTATCAAATAAGTCCCTTAGAGTGCGTGAACCAGAAAGGAAACCAAAATATTCATTCCGAAGCAAAATTCCGAAAGTCATATTTTGGCTAAAGGTAAGGGTTCAAAGACTGGAGTGTACAGGGATCTTAAATTAAATTAAAACAATGGAAGCTTGTAGAAGATGGCAGGTTTGTTTCAGTTTGCAGAACCTTCAGAGATCAATTTCTTTTAAACCTTTCCACACATTTGCCTTATTCTTACACGGTATGGTCTGTGTGAAACAGTTTCAAATGAGAAAATTCAATAAACATTTTCCTTTATTTATCAAAAAATATTATCTTTGATTAATGATTTATTATAATGATTGTGTGAGTACGGTTTATTTCATTATTAACACACACAATTTTGATCCAAATATACTCTCAACTTTTATTGTCAGAAACTCTCCAACGTTTCGGCCCTCAGGTAATTTTCAAGGAGACAACCTATACAAATTTTTGTTTTTATATTAATTACATTGTTTCCTTAATAACATACTAATATCTTTGGCTATATCTTAAATATGAAAATGGAATGAAAAAAAAAAAACTTTATTCTGGGACATATGTCCCCTAAGAATAATTACATGGTTCGTATAGTGAGATTTTTATCTGGCGAGCGTTTACAAATTTTCAGATAGTAGAATGAAATTACATTGGTATATTGGCTTTACTACTGTTTATAATGTTAATCAATACCTGCCTA
>NW_027116259.1:206070-243958 GCF_000696795.3 Halyomorpha halys
ACATTCTTTTATAAATTTTTAATAAATATAAAATTAATTCATAGTCATAGTACCTCTATTTACTTATTATTATTATTCATTTTATTTATTCATTTTCTCCTCTCTTCCCTTTTTCAAAATAATTTGTTTCTTTTTACTATTAGAAGGCAATTATTTGTTTTATTTAAGTGTAGCAATATCATTATTTTTTTTTTATTCATATTACTTTCCTCTTTTATTAAGAAGCATTATTTTATTATTATTTTTTTCTTTGAATAAGAACATTGTATATAGTTATGGGTGTCATTTGTGTGACTATAACCCCTTATAATCAACTGTTAAAAATATATATATATATAATATAAGTTATATCAACCATGTAAGGCCCACCAGGCCGATCTGGTATAAAAATAAAATTTAAAAAAGAAATAAATAGTTTCGGCCCCCTAGAATTTTACTAGCCGATGAAATAGCTGGAAAGAAAGTAGAGGGAAAGAAATAAATCTATCAAGGCTAAAATCGAAAGGAGAGAATTACGGGGAAGGAGATCCACGAGGGGAGCAGTAGAGGACATCCGTGGACAAGCTTCAGCTAAGCCGAGGAGGAATCACCAAAGCCCACCTGAATATAGAAACCCGAAAGCCGCAACACCCATTAAACAACTGATAGTCCTTAACTGTTATTTAGAATGGTAAACGAATTATATGTTATAGTAGAATAACAATGGTAGCAGGTATTCTCAATCCAATATCATATTAATTAATATTAAGTATAATCAACATATTTTGATTCATACATTCATAAATACACCTCATTTGTAAATAATTATAAATATAATCCAGACTTGATTTTGTTGTCGGCACCCTTGATTACTGAAAAATCTGTTGGTTGAGCGTGATCTTGAAATTACCCCCTTGTCTAGCCTTGTTCAAAAATAATATTTCTTTAAAAAGTACTGGATCCCTGACCTTTCATGATTGTAGCGGTTCACATTATTATTATAACTACTAGTTCTTTATTACACCATTGTTACGGTTTTTTTGTGTTGAACAACAAATGGGCAAAAATTAGCTGTAGTTGAAACTAATGGCCCAAATCTGCGTTGAACGAACTTTTCGAAAAGTTTATTTGAAAAAAAAGCAGTTAATAAGTTTAGCGCTTATCAACCATGGCTTAGTTACAATATGTGGCGGACAATTTTTTTTTTAAAATTAACTTATTAATGCATAAAGACTTCTTGAAAAATCTAGAAAAGACTAGTTCTCGAATCCTTTACCATCCCCCTTAAAACTAAATCCGTCATTGAAAATAAATACTTCAAGTAGCAGGCTTAGGGTCAGCCTCAGTCACTTGAAGAGAATTATAAAGTCATTTTAATATTAATTTTAGTCTTAAGTAAAGCTACAATGAAAATTTTTATTATTATTATAAATAAAAATAAATGATTACTACAACTCTTTTTATTTGTATAACATTTCTTTATCAGTTTAAGTTTATTTTCAATTTATATTTAAAATTGGTTAGATGATTACTTTTTATTACTTTTAATATTTTTATTGTTTCTGTTTAATAGATTCTTATCATTATTGTAACATGTTTCTGTAACCTTGATGATACAAGTAAGCCGAATCGTCTGAATGAGTATAATAGGGGTGGGATCAAGAACAATAAACGTTTCATTAAAACTTCTTCTTCATCTTTCTCATCCTCCTTAAGTGCCTTTCAGCGTGAAGGATTCTCTAACCACTTGGTCCACACATCTCGGACTCTGGCTAGTATCCTGATCTGAGTCAGTGTTTTCCTCTTTCCAGACCTAGCCGTTGGATATGCTCCATATAGCTCCTTCTAGGTCTGCCTCGTGGTCTCCTACCAGTAGGCCTCGCCTCCATACATTTCCTTAGCACTCTATCTTTCCCCATTCTACAGACGTGTTCAATCATTGATTTCACTGAGTGGAAGTACACATTTTCCTTTACTTCATCATTGTGCACTATTCTTACATTTCCCACGTCCACTTCATCTCTGGCAACAGTCATAATCTTGCTCTTGTGGCTGTTAATACACACTCCTTTGCGAGCTAGTTCATAATAATACTTCTTTCTAAACGAATACACTATTATTCGAAACGATTAACAACTATTTTGTTGACTAAAAAAATAACGCTATTACGTTAGTTGTTGAGTTGTCTTCATTTTGTAATCGTTTTGAGTATTGATTTCAAAAGATTTGTGGTGGCATGATTAACGTCTTCAGCGCCAATGATTGACGTTTGCAAAGAGAGTGTTTTAAATGGGTTTGCCACTGTCGAAATTATTATCAACATTTTTATTTCTTTAGTATATTTCTTTTAAATCTATTTTTAATTATAATTCATTTAAAGTTTCATTATTTTACATTTGTTTTAGTGGCAAACCCATTTGAAACCTCTCGCCATATGATCAATTACAAGTAATTTAATTAGGAAGAACTTGTGTTGTTATATGAAAAACTGAACGTTATGTTAATAGTAATTATGAATGTGTTATATATGTCAAGTGTAAATATTGTTGTATTGACAAATAAATAACGTAACTAAAGAGCCATCTTTATCGTTACACATGAACACGCACTAAAGATTGATGAAAAGTTATAGTTTATTATAAAAGTAAAGTTAGAAAATAAAACTTATATTAGAATATCATATTGATTTTTAAAAAGACCAATTGTATCAAACTATTATAGAAATGAATTGAAAAATAATATATTTCGAAATAATAACATTTCTGAATTAATGTATAAAATGTTTAGTTGTCTTCATATCGGTTCTTTTTACTGACTATTAAATACGGGAACGAAAACTGATAGGATGGTGTTCTCTGACTTATTTCATTTCTTTTATGAATTATTTTTTTTTCAATAGTTTCCTTTGTAATGAACAGTTTATTAACGTTTGGAGAAAATTACAGGCACGGCCACCAGTAGCGTTAAATACTTTTACACTATTTTTTATTTTATTTTAACGGCCTTCCTGATCATTTTCTAATAATGTGGTCAACTATTCCATCCCTTAATTAGCAACATAAATTCATAATTAATTCAGGATTATAAGATTAGGTAGAAATGGTATATAATGTAATACGTCTAATCTACAATAAATCTTTAAAAATTTGCTTTCAATTCTTTGATTAAGATCTTGATATATACGAGGATGAGAGTGAAAAGTACGATTCATTTTTTTTTTGTCTTGATATTATTTAGTATTATTAAAGTTATTATAGCTTCGTGAAATAATGTTGTGCGTTCTTCATTTTTTTCTACTGTAGAAAAATGTATGTAATAAGAAGTAGAACCACGTAACTTGAGTGTCTCAAAACTTAAAAAAAAAAAGGATGAAGGGACCAGAAATAACACTCCTAGTCCACTAAAATACTGCTTCACATGTTTTTTATAATCCTTTATATTTATTCTACGGGGTTGTTGACAGACTTAAGTTTAATAACGGTGCTGGTGTGCCTCAGGGTACTTACTATCCATGGTCCTATTCTTTATATAGTTTTTACAGCTGACATCCTAACCCGCCCTAACACTTTCCTCACCACGTATGCCAAAGATAAAAGACTATTATTATCGATATTCTTAACTACTTTCATTGAATAATGACGCTTCTATTGTATCTCGAATCCTACAATCTCCCATAACCACCCTTGAAGAATTGAGTTAGAACTGGAAAATTAAAATAAATTCCAATAAATCATCTTTACCTTTCGTCGTAAGCCCACGACTACCTGCCCCACAGTATCCATTAATCATTCCCCATTTATTCCTGTCAAAAAGATGCAGAAACAGATACCTAGGAGAAAGACTCACTTGAAATTCTCATACAAGACAGGAAACTGCTTAAACTTCCAACTAATTACAAAATACTCAATTATTTGAGACTAACGGAATTGAGGTTTGGAGCTCCACTAAACCATCGAATTCCTCATGTATCTAATCCTTACAATCCAAAATCCTTAATGATCCTTAATTTGTCATAAATTAAGTCATTCATCAGGACCTCAATGCTCCAGATGCAGCTGATTTGGGCAGGACCAGATACCAATCCTTCCATGATAGACTTCCTATCTACCTAAACCTACTTTTTTCTAACCTGGCTTATCCTTCATTATATGATAATGCTTCTAAGCATCTGATAAGAAGATAGCCTCGAGATCTTCTCCTGTAGAAATGTTATTGGATCTCTGACAATGGGTAGATTCTTCGCATCTATGTATCATGCCTTCGTATAACTAACATCAAATTGACTTACTGTTTATATTTTTAATACAGTTGTAAGTATCAATAAATAAATAAAAAAAAAAAAAAAGGTTCTCTGCTTACAACTTTTAGATACCTCTATGTATGTATGTACGTATGTATCTAGACTGTATGCTTATATATGCTTCTGCTGTAATAGGTTGTTATAATTCTCATTGTTTCAAATAATTTTTATTTGAATTTAAGTGTAAAAACCTATAAATTAAAGTTATCCTTAAAAAAAAAATAAGCCATCTTTGTCAATTACTGTAACTCGTCTTTCTGCCAGAAGTTGAAATCTGCTAGTGATTCTTCGTTTTTGAGGCGAAAAACTCCCCACATTATATCTGACATCCTAGTTATTATTTAAGTCCGGTTTTAATTAAGATAAATCAATTTTAATTAAAATAAATAATTTAGCGCAATAAATCAATGAGTTATTTTAACAACCTAATAGATTTGAATTAAAAAAATAAAATAAAATAAGGTGTGAAGGGGAAAAATTTCAAACTTTGACATTTCAGGTTTAAACTCAAAAAGTTTCGTTGTAGACATAGTAATAAACTTTGAAATAAACATTGGAAAATTTAATATTTGGATTATAAGTTTTGAAACTATGAGAAGTTTCCCGTTGAGAACTCCAGTCGGGAGTTAATTTTAAAAGTCATGCCACTAGGGAGATGGCACAATCTGTAGTCAGTAACTTACGTGCACGCCTGGATTATACCTGACTCTCCTTTATCTTTGTGTTTTATTTCCGTGCTAGGAAATAAAAGTTTTCCTCTCAGGATTTGCAATGCATCCTCAGAAGTTTGCCTATTTTGGCGGATTACTATTGTTAATCCGGATAGTTTATTTGTTTTCTGTTTTCATGCATTGCAATACACGGGGAAGAGTGGGCTAGCACTGGACTTCTTGAGAGCTTTGATCTGATAAATGATTGATTTTATGTTGTATGAGGGTTCATCAGTGGTCGGTAGACCGTCCAGAAGCACACCATACTTCTAGAGCAGGGGTGGCAAACTTTTCTATATATAAGATTTACTTTTTAACTTATGAGTGTCTTCCAATCGACTTGTTGTCTAGGGGTTGTCTAAGGGGGAAGAAGGGGTGTAAAATGCATACTATTTTTATACACTATGTTCCAGTAGCACGTGCTTTCCAGCGATGTATAAGTAGATTAGTAATATATATTTTCAAAACAATGTTTTATTTTAAATCACTTATTTTGTTTTCGGGACAGGCTCATGAAAATAATAAATTTTTAATGAGGTGTAGATAGTTGACGTAGTTTAATGATTGGAGAAGTTTGTCGGGGGGGGGGGGTGCGGTCAGCAAAGAACAACATAAATATATTGATTTATCTATTTATTTTTTCAGTTTTCTAGACACTACTTGCATATCTTATATTATTCATATCTTGTTACCTACATGATATTACATTTCATCTGTTACTGTTCTATTTCTACTACCATCCAATTCCACGATTATCAATCAATTAAAATTTTTTTTATTATTCAATAATCAGTTATCAATGTTTATCATTTATGATTCAATTCAATATTTTGTATAATTCCAAATTTGTTTGTATACTATTCCTTTTCAATTTTATGTTTCTCTAAATGTTGTTATCTCTTTTGTTCTATAGCCCTGATGAAGACCTGAAATTCAGGTCGAAACGTCGGCATAAAATAAATAAATATGGTTTTGTTTATTTATGTTGTTCTTTGCTGATCGCACCCCTCTCCCCCCCCCCCCCCCCCCCCCCCCCCGACAAACTTCTCCAATAATAAATTTTTGATTGCAGCATTCCGTTTCATGCGTTACCTTAAAAATTCGATTTTTCGACACTATTTCCAGATTATTGCAAATGGAATTTAATTTTTTTATTAACTGAAACGTATAAATTGTTGTACTATTTGTTCTTAAATATGAAAACGTGGTTGGTATGGCTGATAATTTGATTTAAATGTATTCACTTTCGGATTTTTTTGGGTGGCCAGGAAAATGAATCATGCTAGAATAATATGACTTACTTTTTGCTAATCCATCAATAGCTCGCTGAGTACATATCGTACAGAATTACAGATATACGGCTTATCTACCTAAGTAAAAAACAACAAAAATAAATTATTTAAAAGGCCAAAAACACATATCCAGGGGAATTAAAAGGACATGGAGAATTAATAACTCCTTATTCATATGAAATATGTTCGAAACTATTACAAGAAAGTTAAGACTTCTACAATCACTTCAATGGTATAGGGAATTCCTTCCCAGACCTTGCGAGCGATCGACGACCGACCAAAATTGGCCTCGCGATCGACTTGTTGGCCACCCCTACTCTAGAATGTATAATCTTTATTTCAGGGGTAAAACCTGGTGGTTAAATGTAATCCCGGCCGTTAATCTGAGTAATCGTTAGTCAAAAAACAGTATTGTCTTACCAAGTACTGATAACAAGACCCGGGGTCGTCCGTAGTTCAGGTAGTTGAGGCACAGGTCTTTGAAACCTGGGAACTGAGGGGCACCGGTTCTCATCCGGCTTGGTGGGTGAATATTTATTTCTGTAGTGGTGTAATGGTCCCACGAAATGAAAACTTGACCCCTTACTATGGTGTTAGATGGTAACCTGGAAATCCCTCACCCTTCGTAGGCAGATCATAAGAAAAACAAGCGTGGAGAAGGCTGATTTGGGCGGCCAAATATCTACAAGGTCTGTTCTTTTATTTAATTTTTTTTAAATTAATTTTAATTTTGTACATACCTAATATATTTTCTTGCTCATATTCATATTTCGTTAATCAACAAAAAAAAAAAAAAAAAGAAGAAGAAGATAACAAGAACTTCATGGGTTGTGTAGACTTGTGATATTTATTCTTATACAATGCATGTGTTGACGTAGTGACGTATAGCTATATAATTATTATGATCAATATGGCATACACACAATACTCCACATGCCCTCGACCTCATATTTATTAAATTTTCATCCAAACCCTTGCATTATAACCCTTTCTTCTAAAGTTATAACCTTAGTTAGATCTTTGGTGATGAAGCACTATTTGGTGTTATACATTAGGGGTATTCATGATGTTGTGTTAAATGTTAAATGTTTTCCATGTTAAATGTTTATAACTATAAGATTGTGAGCAGCCCTATTTGAAGTCATGTTAAACGTTAAATGCATAAGAGCCCCCAGCGGATTTTCTCAGCAACTTGTTGTATAAGCCTTTATGTTTATAACCTTCCTTCCAGACCCTCATGTTATTGTTTACTTCAGTTTTGATTTAAGTAATTAATTACAACATGCCTAGAGTGAGTGAAAAGTGGAATTTGTGTGAAAGTTTAGCTTATGAAATGAAATGAAAAAATAACTTTATTCTGGGACATATGTCCCCTAAGAATAATTACATGGTTCATATAGTCAGATTTTTATCTGGCGAGCGTTTACAAATTTTCAGATAGTAGAATGAAATTACATTGTTTTTTTACTGTTTTTTTCTCAAATGTATCATTAAAATTATCCATTCTGGTTTAATAACAGGGATATGAATACCACAAACACGAAAGAACTGAGCTGTCACAACAACAAAAATGGCGGCGATCTCAACTGGTCTATTGTGTGACGTCATTCTCCATTTAACAGACCAAGTAACAGACTCTCAGCCATGGTAAATGTTATTTCGTTTTACCACGGTAAAAGAAGGCAATTTTTTCCGATTTAACATGAGTTTTTCTATTTAAGACGCTTTAACATGTTAAACCAAAGATCATGAATACCCCTATTATATATTTTTGAGGCTAAGCTACTGGAACCTTTTTGAATGCTTGGGCGACATCCGCAAACCACTAATAAATGCGAATCGGTTGATCTTAAATGTGGCAATCTGACAAAATATGATATTGTACGAAGATAGAACTTACCACAGGGTTGACACTTTGACTGGTCAATCGGCACCGGTGGCGGAGGTGCTGCTTCCCCCCCGACACCGTACTGGCTCAGTAGGGTGGCAATCCATTGGTAGATGCCTGCCTTATTTTCTTCGAATGGTGTCAGTATGGGTTTGGTACCGTCATTCTGAAACGACAATGAATATTTTATTAAAATTTCTATATAATTAAATAGGAAGGACTATTTCATACTTCACTGATTAATAATATTACAAGAGTATTCGTCACTTTTGTTTCCTTGTTCTTTATTTAAAAATTTTTTTTTAAGTTTAATTCAACTATACTACTGAATGTATTCCAAACCATAATTTTGTCATATTTAAAACACATATTTAATAAAGCAAAAATTATAAAATGAATAAATATTGCTATAGATTTACCTACGTAAGTATAATATGGTAAATGTTATGCAACAATAGTAAAATGTGGAACTCAGTGCAAAACATACAAAAAAAAAAAAAATCAATACTGTAGTTTTCATGATATTCAACGAAATAAATTCAACATTTCTAGTAGTTGGCAAAAAAGTTTGATTTATGAAAAAAATATCACAGAAACCATAAAACGTACAGATGTTTGCCAGCACTCAAATAGAAGCTAATTAAGTGTACAGTACTTTATTGCAGATTGTGAATTTTACTCATGAAATTTAGTCTGAAAAACTATAAATCAATTAATTTTAGCAAATATGATAAAAACTACTACTCCTACGCACAATAAGTTTGAGTTTAGAAAAACTTTATTGCAGAAACCATAGGACGTACAGATTTCTGTCAGCACGAAAATTAAAGCTAGTTAAATTTACTATAAGTACATAACATTTATCTTTGTAGGAGTAGCAGTTTTTATAATATATAAGAAAATAAATTTACAAACTGTTAATTTCTAGTTGTTCGTATAAAATGTTTGATTTTTGAAAAAATATATCTCTAGATCCATGAGACGCACATAAGTTTACTAGCACTCAAAATTAAGAAAATTTAACTTACTATAAAGTAGTTCAGGACACTTATCTTCGTAGGGATAGTAGTTTTTATGATATTCCCATATGAATATAAATTTGGCAAATGAAAATTTTTAAAATAAAATCAATTTATTGTAGCAAATATCATGAAAACTTATATAAAGTAGCGTAAATTTGCTAAATTATGATCCCTAATAATGGTATTTACATTTATATAGTTCCCGAAGTATTGCTTTTTAAAAAGCAACATTTCATAAAAAATTTATTGAAAAATCAGTAGTTAGAGAATTTACTTTGAGAAATCTATATCTCAAAAACCATTTGATGTACAGATGTCTATCAGCACTCAAATTAAAGCTAGTTTAATGTACTATTTTATTTATTTAGTTTTATTTGTTATTTTATTTACTAACTATCCTTTTTTTAAGTACATTTTTTGTGAAATGTCGGTTTTTAAAAAGCTATATCTCTATTAGCTAATGGTATCATAGCTAATGATACACTATTAGGTTTTCTGATGGTGGTTGTTTTAAAGATAGGGAGTTTCAAAAGAAAAATTAATTAATTTATAATTTTAAACATTTTCTTGAGACTGGTTAATTTTGTTAAAATAAATAATTTAATTATTTTCTATCCATTTTAGTCTCAACACATTTTAGTTTTCTTAAAAGTCCGACGTTTCGGCCGATCCGGCCACCCTCAGGGACAATCTACTTAATACAATTTTGGGACTAAATGATTTAAAAACTCAACTTCATGCAGGCTATTCTGACCAGATCAAGACAACAATTTCTAATTAGTCAATATTCACATTAAGGTTACAAGCATTGATGTGATAAAATTTTTAACAAATAATGACTGATAAATGAATTTTAATTTTAGTTTTAATGTGAATATTGACTAATTAGAAATTGTTGTTTTGACCTGGGCAGAATAGCCTCCATGAAGTTGAGTTTTTAAATCATTTAGTTCCAAAATTGTATTAAGTAGATTGTCCCTGAAGATGGCCGGATTGGCCGAAACGTCGAACTTTTAAGAAAAATAAAATGTGTTGAGACTAAAATGGATAGAAATTAAATTATTTATTTTAGAAAAATTTTTTTTTTTTTTTTACGTTTGGAAAGATCCGCCATTTCCTATTCCACCTACTTATACTTGGCAGACTCATCAGTTTTTGACTAGTAATCATACATAGTTTTCATTAAAGTAACCAAAAATTGGGGTGCAGTAACCGACTTTTTTACCACTAGGCTCTTGGGGTATAATAATACCATACTAAGCCCACCTATGTGCACTTTAAAGCATCTATTTTAGATTGTGACAGCTACAAAAACTCAGGAATTGAATGAACGAACTGTAATTATATTTTACCAGAAATCTTCTTGTTTCATTTTAGGAAATACTTCTAGGTCTCTGCATTTTATTTAACCTGAAAACAAGTCTTGTTTTTAGCGTATAATGTTTAATAACCAGCTTTAGAGTTGGATCGAGGTCCTATCACAAGATTTGAACGACTTTTGTGGAATTGAAGACGTCTATAAATATATAAGTACTTTTATGTAGAAATAAAAATTTAGTAATAACTGCCTTTATTTTTTTCTCCTCTTGGGCTCTTATACTATAAAATTAGTATTATTTGTATGTCTTTTCCATGATTCGGAATTTATGAGTTTTGGTCGAATTTGAAGGTAGGGAAAAAAATATGCAATTGCACGAAAATCCGGTATAAATGTTTAGCATATATTGTAATATTACACATTTCCCAATGTAAAATTAGTGTAATTTTTTTTTCGTAATTGATTTAGCTATTTAAATGTCCGATCTAGTTTTGTAGAGAAAGTAACCTATTTCACGAATCAGCTCCAGTCTACAATTGGTTCGTCAGAGATAGGTGAAAGGTTTTAACCTGTCGGTTCTAAATTACTTTTCAATAGAGACAATAATGGCAGTTCTAGACGTCATGCCCGGAGGGGAGGAGTCGAAATAGAAGCTTCTGGAAGTGGTTTCTTCCAATTTGTCTCTACGTGATGAGAGAAATGAAAATGGCGTTGCGAAATTGATTTTGTTTTCGGTTTGCTTCGGACATGTCTGACTCGGTTGGGAGGAATGAGGAGCTAGCTTTGCTTCACTATAACAGACAGCAACTAGACATATCAATGTCAAAGTCTTCTCTACCGCATGTTAATACATATCCTCTATTGTCTGGGGGTAGAAGAATAATAATAACGAGTTTTTCAGATCTTAATTAAAATGTTTTAAGATTTAAAAAAAACAGTTGTCTAGTATAACTCAAATTATAGCTAGATGAATGTACTATAAACTATAAACTACTTTTTTTTAAAAATATTTATTTATTGCTATTTATAACTGTACATTATAATAGATTTAGTAAATCTGATCTAAGTTAAATTGGAGTGTTATAGGCGTGTAGTGAAACTACCCATTGGTAGCACTCTAATGTCATTTTACATTAGCTGGTCTCGTGGCCATCTTCTTTTCAGGCGCCTCGGAGGATTGCCAGGAATGGAAGAGGATGCAAGATTACAAACTAAGGGGTTTGAGTGGTTAGAGAATTTATAATGGAAGGAGTGATATCTGGTTCGGGCTAGATCGGTTACATATGGAACATTAACTTTATGGATCATTTTATTCATGACAAAGTAAGGAGCATTGAGGATTTTAGCAAGAATTTTGGAGTGTAAGGATTGAATACGAGAGGAATTCGAAGGTTTAGTGGAGCCCCAAAGCGCAACTCCATATGTCCAGATTGGCCTTATTACAGTCATATAGATCAGTCTTTTGTAACGTGTTGGAAGTTTAGACCGTTTGTCTAGTAAGTGCTGTAATGATCGAAATCGACGTGCAGTTTCCTGTCTTTTCAGTCTGGTGTGAGGATTACAGGTTAATCGTTTGTCCAAATGTAGTCTAAAGTAGCGGATCTGTTCGACAGGAGTAAGAGTAACATCGGGCTGTACCAACAGCCCAGTAAACTGTAGGGCAGTCAGGAGGTTTACGACGAAGGGTAAAGGTGATTTGATGGGATTTGTTGGAATTTATCTTAATCCTCCAAGTACGACACCAATCTTCGAGGGCTGTGATATAGGATTGGAGATTTTGGGATACAATTAATGGGTTATTATTAACAGCTGTGTCATCAGCATAAGTGGTGAGGATAGTGTTAGGAGTGGTTGGAATGTCAGTTGTATAGACGGTGTAGAGGATGGGACCAAGGATACTACCTTGAGGAACACCATCGGACTGAGAATAGAGGGATGAATAGGAACCATTGTGGTTTACTTGGAAAAATCTATCAATGAGAAAGAAACGAATGATGAGAAAGTATGTAGGAGTACTATAAATTAGTTTCTGCCTTTGTATCAATAAATAATGTTTATCTAATTTCAGTCTCAAATTATTAATTTAATGTACTTCAATAATATTTTTACGCAATAAAAAAGAAATAATATTTATGTGGATCAAAGCTCCCGTGGGAATTACGAGAAATGATGACGTAGATCGCCTAACTAAAACATCTGTTAATCTACCTCATGTTACAGATATAAAACTGCCATATACGGATTTTTTTTACGACGATTTAGGAAAATATGTCTTAGAAAGGTAGATTTTATCAGTGGAATGTGCCGCGAAGTCTGACCAAGCCCTCGTTTTTCGAATTGAATCTTTCGAAGGATATAGTAAAAGATTTCTGGACTTAGAACTAACCACGGATTATGTAAAGAAAACATTCAACGAATTGGAGTAAAAAATTCTGCGAAATATGATAAATATAATTTAAAAAATCTTTACAACATATCAATTTAGAATTTCATGCTAATCAAAATCAATGGAAAACATTTCTAAATCCATATAGCAATGAATATATATATATAAGAAATTTTTAACATCTAACAATCCTTAAGAAATAAGAAATGTCACGCAGTACCTATATTCAATGAATGATTATATTATATTATATATGATTATATGATTTTATTTTGATTATATTTTAGTTTGGAAAAAATAAATAATGTGATGCAGATAGATAAATTTAAAACGGAAATTCCTAATACAATTAAAGATATATATAAAAAAAGTTTTAAAACAATTTTTATTTTTTAAATTAATAATCTTCTATTGGAAGAGTTAATAGATTTAATGTGAATTTGGTGAATGGCACAAATCTTCCTTGTTTAAGTGTAATAATTTATTTCATATACATCAACAACAACTTTTTGGGAATATCTCCCATCTTCAGGTTGCTATAAAACCAAAAAAAAATAATTATAAAAAAATATTTTTATATAAAATAATTGTTGTTGAAAAATTGTTAATTTTAGTTATATTGTTCATCTTTCTGTTAATAGAGGTAGGAGATAATTGTTTATAGTCTATATGGTTGTTATCATATATGAAAGATAACCTTCAGGAAGGTAATTATTCTCCTGCATAACTGTTGATAATATAAAAAGTTTTTTTTTTATTTATTTATTAAATGACAACAATATGATTCAATATTAGGACTAATAACAAAGTAAGGAGATAATTATACTTTCTATTTTAAATATTTGTTATCAGGTAAATAGTTTATGAATAGTTATGAGGTATATATGATATATTAGAAATGTTGTGAGCACATGTTAGTTATAAGTTTTGTTGAATTTGGTTTTATAGCAACCTGAAGATGGGAGATATTCCCGAAAAGTTGTTGTTGATGTATATGAAATAAATTATTACACTTAAACAAGGAAGATTTGTGTCATTCACTAAATTCATATTAAATTTTTATTTCTTTATATGTCCGACGTTTCATACAATTTCAGAGCCACATCATTAAAAAAACAACTTTATGCAAGCTATTCGGCCCAGGTCATTAATTTCAGTCCACTAATTACGTTATGAGACATTAAAACATTAGGGAATCATATAATTTTGTTAATAAGCAATTCTTAGATTATGTATAATTACCTAATTTATCAATTCTCGACAACACAGTCAACCTTCTTTGTTAAAATTTATCACAACAATATTTGCAACCTTACGTACTCTCAGGTCAGGTATTTAATTTATTTGTTACAACTATATTTTGGTTAAATTTCCTCTTTTATTTATTATTATAACTCATATCAAGGTTAATTATAATTATCAACATTAATTGTGTCCCATATTTTTCATAAATTAATTTTACTTAAAATCTCTACATAGTGTTGATTCAGATTTCTTGGGTCTGTTTTTAAATTCACTGTATTATTAATGTTTTCTGATATATAAATGGACTCAGGTATTTTTATTTTTGAAGTATTATTTTCTTTATGTAAAATTATAGTATTTTATGCTGGTTTTCGGTTGGATGCTGTACTAGTACTGTTTCATTTTTCAGTGCATTATTTATGAAATGTTGCTTTTTAAACATCTATATCTCGAGAACCATTGAACGTAAATAGCTCTATTAGGGCACATATTTTAGCAAATTAAATCTACTTTAAATGCTGTTTTATTAGATTTTCTAGTGTTGATGGTGTTGATTTTAAAACTCTAGAGAATGAAAAATTAATTTTTTAAAATTCTTTGAAACAGCCACTATTTTTTATACCCCCTACTTAGTAGCCTCATCAATTTAGCCTAGTAATTATACTTGGTTTTCATTTTATGTATCATTTTTTGTCTCTTTTTCCATTATAATTATCCCTCTTCTCCTAAATTCAATATGTTAGAAAACAGATGAATAAGTTTGCGATAAACATGAAAACGCCATGTTGTAGTTGGTTTGTTTTTTGGTTTTTAAAGACTTTATTTACTTGAAAAAGGTTAGGAAGAGTTGGTTATTTTGTATATTACCAATATATTATTGTAGGAATGAGAAGTTTGAGATTTATACTGTAGGCTGCTAAGAAATAAAATCCAGTCAGGTATTATTATTTTTTTTTATTTACTTATTGATATTTACAACTGTATACAAAATACAACAAGTAAATTTGATCATAATGACATAATAATAATGATATGATACAGCATGTAGAGGAACTACCCAGTAGTAGAACTTTAAAAATATTTTACAATCTAAGGTCACGAGGCCATCTTCTTTTCAGGCGCCTCGGAGGATTGCCAGGGATGGAAGAGGAAGCAAGGTTAGAAACTAGTGGGTTTGGGTGGTTAGGGAGTTTATAATGGAAGGAATGATATCGGGTTTGGGCTAGATCGGTTACATAAGAAACATTTAGGTCTTCATGGATGGTTTTATTAGTAACAAAATAAGGAGCATTGAGGATTTTACGAAGGATTTTGGATTGTAAGGATTGGATACAAGAGGAATTCGAACTGGAATTAATTGAAAGATAATTTAATACTCAACAAAAATGATCTAAATTGGACAAGTAGTAAAGATACAACGTATCAAACTTTAATTTTAAAATATAGTAGACATATTTAAAAAATATTGAAATATTTGCTTAAAACGTGAAGTACAGATTTAAGATACTCCCGCTCTCCGTGGTAGCATTAATTGTCTCATCTTTGAAATAGACACTAAAAAAGTATGATGGTCGATGTAAGACTTGTTACAATCACACAAGTGGAGATCATAACACAAAAAAGGAAATCCCCACTAAGGCCCCAGGGAACTACGGTCCTAAATCACTTTTGAAATATTAGCTTAAAACGGGAAAAGGAGCCTTAAAATAATTTAATCGAGCAATATTTAAATGCACCTGAAATAAGAAAACGGTGTGTTTAAAAGTATTATTTGATTGGAATCGGTTCGCTTTTTGTTAGGTTTTTTATATAATTCGAAAATTACACATCTTCTGGTTCTTCTGAAAGTTTTTAAAGGTGTAATAACAAAAAAAGTTCTTAAACTAACAAATAATAGCAAAGATACAAATAACGTTTTTTTTGTGTTGAACTCAAGATAAGGAAAGTCCTGTGAATTGATCCACTGAATACTTTTAAACATTTAAGACCCGAACAAAACATTTTCTCGAACTTTTTTTATAAAATTTAAGTCACTATCACCTAGTTAATTAGAATTAGAAAATATCCTTAACGAAAAAAAAATTTATCAATTAAGTAGAGGAAAAACTTATTATTGTAGGATTCCAAAACTAAAAGACTCACAAACACCAGGAAATAACAAACTAATATCCTTGAATCTATTCATTAATTGTGGAAAAATTATCAGAGGTTCTAATATCATAGTTCATAGTGTAAAATACTGAGAAAATATTCCTATTGTGAGTATATGTTAGCAATGACCCGGCACGAAAAATATAATATGTACATATATTTTTGGTACATGGAATAGGTATCTACCAAATGCCATCCAAATTAATACATATTAACTAAAGAAATCTGTGAAAGTATATAATATTGGCTTTATTTACTCATATTATCGTTATGCTAGAAAAAAATAAGTTTTCTTGAAGCAAAAACTGTAAGTTATATTATGAATGATATTATTACGTAAAGCAATTCAATATAACATTTTCTAGAAATATATATTTTAATGAATTGTTTTCAGAATGAAACACGCGCTGCTTATAGTTTGAATACGTTTATAAAAAAAAAAAAAAAAATCCAATCTCCAAACTGTTCAGAACAGCTCAAACTGAAATTGTATTTCCAACCGTATATACGTTTTATTATTTTCCACTATATTCCTTTTTATTTTTAACGAATGTTTTTGGATTCTTCTAGTGAGAATTATTTCTTTTAATGAAAATTCATATTTAAAGGATATAAAGAACGCTCAAAACAAATCTGACTTGCTCCCCCCCCCCAAAAAAAAAATAATTAAAAAATAGAAGTTTTTATTGGGTTATGCAGTGCTTCATATCTTGGAACTTATATAATATGAAAGGCAATTTTTTTTTTTTTTTTTTATTATTTTACAAGAAATAGCAAATAGATTAGTTAATAACAACCCTTCCATACAGAAAACGCGTTGAAAAATAAACAAAAATACCTAAATTATTTTTTTTATTGGAACATTGATCGGATGCAGTAAAAAAAAAAACTCAATTAGTGAACATTTAGCCCCATTTTTCAGGGTTTCATCAGGTTTAAAAATGATAAGTAGACTTAAAATAATGTAATGAAAGTAAGAGAATAAGATAACATGAAATAAATGTAAACTAAGTTATGACTAAATAAATAATTATAAAAATGAGTAAATTAAAGAAAATAAAAATCAGATGTAGAGTGAAAAGTATAAATAAACAAGAATTAAAAAAAAAAAATTGAAAATAAATGAAAACGGAAATAATAAAAAATAAATCAAATAATATACTATACATAAAAGACAGAGAAATGAGGGAAATAAGAATAAAAATAATATACCTAAAATATCATATTTAGCCACATCTTAGTTTACTTTTATTCATATTATCTATTCTCTTACTTAGTGATATTATTTTAGTTGTTTGTATCTTTTTGAGTTCTGATGAAGCTATGCGAAACGTTGGTCCACAATGAATATTTTAATTGCTTCTTTTTTTTTTTTTTTTTACCGCACTCGGACCATAGTCCTTTTATTTCTTTTTCTTTTTTTTTTTTAAATATTTCTTTTTCTTGGTTAATAGTGATATTGGCTAGAACACTCAGACACGTTTCAAATATTATTTTACTTAGTATCACAAAATAAAAAAAAATAAAAATTGAAATTGATACCACCGACGTACATTGCCTCCCCTTGTTAGATTAGAAAAACGGAATCTAATGTTTTGTTTATTAGCTGTCGAAAATGTAAAGGAAGCTTTGGCCCAGATGAGACAATGTCTGCTTTCGTTTTGAAGAAGTGAAAGCACCCGACACAATTGGCTATCGATCAAATGCTGTCACTAACCGAAACGTAGACCACCACTTGTGATTTCTCGTTTGTTCCGTTGATAGGATGAGAAATTTATTATTACTTTGTAGTTATGTAGATTTAGGAAGATAAAATTTTTATAAGACGATTCGTATCCACGTGCAATATGGATAGCTTTACATTAAGATGATTCCTTTTACTTAATTAAAATTAACAAGAGATTTTGTAATCCATTCTTATATAAAAACGTTATATTTACGCTTTAAAACATCAATTATTATTGTTAATTTTTTTTTCTTTATGTACTCTTTGTTAAACCAGGGCCGTCTTTAACCTAGTGAGAGCAGGTTGACATAAGCACTCAAAGATATAGGGTCTCTATAAATTAAAAATCTATAAATTACAAAATTTATTTAATGAACTACATTTTTTAAATCTTTTTGTTATAGACATAACCTAAACAAAAACGGGCACCGGGGCTCAGGAGTTAGGCGCAAGTCTATCTTTCTGAGATTTGCAGGCCGGTTCGGATCCGGCCTTGGGGCGTTGACTTTATCATTAAGTGGCCGTCCTACAAAATAAAAAACGCAACCCTCAACCATGGTTAGGGATGGGTTGGTCACCTATAGATAACTAGGCAAACATCACCTTCGACGTGGATTGCTTTAAAAAAAAAATATTAATTTTACTTTGGATCAATAGAGTTTTGCAATAATATGCCGGATGATATATATTAAAAACAACCTATTAAAATGTAAATATATGTATATTTTGTTGCCTCATTCCAAAAAAAAGGTAAATAAGATTTTATTAAATAATAATCTAATTTTTGTTTATAAAAATATCTTAATATCAATAAGCATTTACAAAATTAGGCATGTTAATTTAATTATACTAAAAATTGGGCAACTAAATCATTTAACTTTAAAGATAGAAAAGTATAGTTAAAACCTAGTTTACCTATTCAGTAGTTAAAATACCTATTAATTAGTCGTTTTCATACGAAAGGCATTTAATAAAATAACTTTATGAAATCTAAACATTTAACCACTGACCCGACCGACGCATGTTGTCATATAAAATCCACTTTTTAACACACGTGATTATCCTTTCAAGAGAAGAGTAATTTTTTCGCCTAGTAAAACGCTTAGCTCATAACGCTTCAGCGGCTGCCGATCAGTGAGTTCATGGGGTACCCATAGATCTCTATTTTTACTTTACCAACGGTCTTGAAGTATCGATAAACTGCTAAAACACTTTTTTAAAAGTTATTTTGTACTTTAACTGTTTAGTAAATGTTTTCTACCACCGCAAGCCTAAGTTCATCGACGTAAAATGCTGGTAGAGAGAGGTCTTCCTCTGGGTTAGTTATCCAAATCTGTTTCACCAGCTGAACATTCTTCAAACCAATGGCGAATGGTCCGTTAATTAGGGATATTCATGATATTATGTTAAATGTAAAATGTTTTACCATGTTAAATGTTATAAGTATGTGAGCAGTCCTATTTAAAGTCATGTTAAATCATAAATGCATAAGAGCTCCTAGCGGATTTTCTGAGCAACTTGTTTAATAACCTTTCCTTCCAAAACTTCATGTTATTGTTAACTTCTAAGTTTTGATTACAGTACTTCATTACAACATGGCAAAAATAAGTGAATGATTATATTTTTTAAAAGTCCAAAACATAAGACAAAAAAAAAATCCCAAAAAAACAAAACACAAACGACGATAAGTAACCTAACACGACAACAAATAAAATGATGACAAGCTCAGCTGGTCTATTTCGTGATGTCATTCTTCATTTAACAGACCTAGTAACAGACTCTCAACCATGTTACATGTCATATCGTTTTAACATGGCAAAAGAAGGAAATATTTCACCATTTAATATAAGTTTTTCCATTTAACACGCTTTAACATGTAAAACTAAACATCATGAATACCCTTATTACAACACCCTTCCCCAAAAGCCATGGTAATTGTTCTTGCAGTTTGGGTTGCCAGGGCCCTGTTTCATAATTAAGTACAAACTAATACTATTAGTCTTGTCGATTTAACTTTTAAATACAATTACATTGACTTGTACAAAATTAACTTGTACTTTAGTACTTTTTTAACTCCTGTCATATCACTACTAGCTATTATGAATATTAGCTATTAAGTATTAGTGCGAATATCACACTAATTTATATACTGTACTATGAACTAATACTATTATTATTATTATTAGCTTTAATTTTAAAACAGGGCCCAGGTGTCTACGTTTTAACTTATAAAAAACAATTACTCGAAAAAACATATTTCCATAGTCAGATTTAATCGCATACTAAAGAATGTGCAATCAATTGGAATGATTATAAATATTATCAAGACAGAGAGAATTTATAACGGCTCATTATACCCTGTAGAAATAAAGGTAGTAAACAAGAAATATCCATTAATTCCATTTCTGAAAACGTATATTTCATATGAAAATAAATACAAAAATCTCGGGAGCACATATATAGGTCTATCGGATTTCCCCATTTTTATAAAGATTGTTCAGTGTTACAGGACGTTATTTCATCTAAGGTGTATGATGTACTTTTTTAGAACCTCAATATTTCTGATTTTTTTGTTTTTAAATTGAAAATTACATACGAATTAGCAGTGATTCGGGTAGAACGTGATTTAAAACCTTGCATGTAAAATAATAAACAGAAAAACAAAAAATTATTGCTTCTAGAGCATGAATAATTTATTACTTTTCAAATCGATAACAATAGCACGAGGACTTTGCATTGTACTCATTAAACATCGTCTTAGAACAATTCTGTCACCTGAATAGCAAATTCAAGAAACTGAAAGAATATCCGAAGCAAACTATGATTAAGGCACAACTGCCTATCCTATTATTAACATTGTTTTCTTATTGATCAGCTGATCTTGTTATTATATTATTCAATGTTTGAAAGTAATCTAAAACAATATTATTGTGTTATATAACATCAAAATAATATGATAATAACACCACATGTTCTTTAATGTGAGTACGATATTGGAACCATTAGGAGAGACTGATTTATCGAACTACGGTAAAAGATTATTTAGGTGTGAAACAAATTCCATATACGTTTTAGAAGTTCAAGAAACGCTTAAATACGAAATTTCTAAAAAATCGGAAAATAAAATGAGATATAAAATGAAATATTTTATATTATTTGAAACTAATGTTTCGATCTTATATGAGCATCAAATGTATTCAAATAAGGTAAACGAGCAAACATTCAGCTTACGGTAGAATTGACATAGAAATTACATAAAATGCAGAGGGGTTATGAACAATAGTCTCTGGAAGAAAACAATTTTTTTCCAAATATATGGAGTTGAAATATTTCTAATTTTTAAACATGTCCTAGTAAAAACATTTTTTTACTATGCATTTAAAAAAAATAAATTCAAGATTTGTAAGTCTGTATTACTCATATAACCCTATTGTTTAAATAAAAAAATAAATATTTACATAAATAATTTTTAATTCTTTTTTTTTCCAATATTCAATTTAAATTTTTTACCATATATGAGTTTTATTGTAATTTAACATTAAGAGAAAAAATATTTTTAATAATCTTGAAGTTAATGTTATTTTGCTGATTTTTATTGTAAGAATCATCCAAAAAGGATACTATTTACATAAAATATTTTTTAGTAACAATAATTTAATTAATAAATAATATTTAAAATTTTTTAACAGCATAGCGAACAATAATTTAAAATTACTGCACGTTAAGTTTGTATAAATTTTTACTGGTTCATTTACCTTGTTCTAAGTAAATGGGCACACGTGGTTCTGAAACCAAATCAATATTTTTCGAAGAAATGATTGGAATAATTTTTTTTTCATTAACAATTAAATTTAGAGATTTGATCAAAATTTAAAATATATAAATCTTGCGTTCCCTATTACTAAATTTACACATTCCTCTTGTTTAATACAGAAATTCCCTGGTGTCATTGTGGGTACAATGTGGGGGGAAATCATCCCACTTAAGTACTCGTATAATTTGCTGGTAAGCTGATATGAATGTTGTGCACAGTATTTAAAGTAAATTTGAAATAAATAATGTATTGTAAAAGAACCAAATCACCTCCTTGCACAACCGTTGGTCTAGTAACAGTACTCCTTTACAAAGTACTGAACCCCTGACCCTTCATGGCTTGTACCGGTACAGATTTAATTTAAGTTAATTTAATGATAAAAGAAAGGGAAATAAAACACCAATCCTTGTATGAGTTATACAAAAAAAAAATTATGGAGTTTAGCCAAAAGGGTGTACAATACGGTTTTATTGGACTAGTATTTAAATTAATTTTGACTGTTGATTTGAATTTGATATTATAGCATAGTAAAATTTATTACGGATTGATATGGACTACTGAGGTTTCTATATTATATATTTATCTTCTAGTTCTCTTCTCTTTTCTCATTTTGCTTCTTCTCTTCGCCTGGATGCGGTGTAGATTATTCACCTATCTTGTATTTATCTGACCTGAGAGACTTTGTTCACTCTGAATCTATTCAGACTAATTGGGGTTCAGAAGCAGAAAATAATCTGGGTTTGCCAATAGATTGCAGGATTAAGGTATTTAATTTTAACTGGAAGTTCTTTTGTTTCTTTCTTAAACTCCCCATATTATAGTATTTTCATAACACAAATTGTAACAAACAACCTGAACTCTGTCAGTATATATAAGCTATTAATAGTGTTGATAGGAGAGTAAGCATACTGCAAAGTAAAGCAAAGTGTGAACAAATAAACTATCGATGACCAACACGTAAGGCAAGAGTTTGCTCAGTGAAAGCTAGATCATTTTTAGTGTAACATGATCTTGACCTAACTGCGACCAATTTCTTTCTTTTTTTTTGTAGGCCCGTTAACGACTAATTACGTTGCTAAGTGTTTCTGATCTCATCATTGACATTCATTCTATAAGTGAGTTGTTATGCCTATTTAATTTGCCATGATGTACATTCTAGAGAATTTGTATGCATTAGTTATCAGTTTTTAAGTTAGTATTTTTTTGCTCTTACCCCTCTAGAACAGATCCACTACCTTGGGCTACATTTGGGCCAACGACTTTTTTTTTTTTTTTTTATATTTATTTATTGGTATTTACAACTGTACATTATAGTACATTTAGTAAATCTGATCTAAGTTAAATTGGAGTGTTACAGGCGTGTAGAGAAACTACCCACTGGTAGCACTCTAATAACTAACGACTAACGACTAACCTGGAATCCTCATACACGACAGGAAATTGCACCTCGAGTCTGACTGTTACAGCACTTACTAGACAAACGGTCTAAACTTCTAAAAAATTCATAACAAAAGACTGATTCACATCACAATTATAAACCCTATCTAGACATACAGAGTTGAGCTTTGGGGCTCTACTAAACCTTCGAGTTCATCTCATATCCAAAGTCCTTCGTAAAATTCTCAATGCTCCTTACTTTGCCACCTTAATACTCCCTATGTAACCGATCTAGCCCGAACCATATCATTCCTTCCATTATAAACTTCCTCACCACCCAAACCCCCTAGTTTCTAACCTTACATCCTCTTCCATTCCTGACAATCCTCCGAGGAGCCTCAAGAAGATGACCTCGAGAACTTCTAGTGTAGAAATATGATTAGAGTGCATATCACTGTATCACTCCATTTTGATCTTCCATTAAATTTACATCGTGCATTTTTATATAAATATCAATAAATAAATTTTTAAAAAGTTGATATTTAGCTTTGTGTTAGTAACTTATATACTTTATTAATAAGCGACAATGTTCTTTTTTGGACTGTTCAAAGCATTATATGAGTATTTTTATTAATTCCAAACAGAGTGAAGTCCGAACTAGTTTAAGTTCACACATTAATGTATTACTTAAACCATTATTCTACTGTATACACCTTGTATAATTGTATGTTTTTTTAAGAAATAAAAGTAATTATAATTTTACAATAATAAAGTGCTTTGGTGATTCCCATTACAAGCTAACAGTAGTTGGTCTTGGATAATTTAAAAAATAATCATAATTAAGAACACCGACAAGACAAGACTGGGGACTTTCAAGGAACTTACAACTAAAATCTAAAGTTTACTTTTATTATTAGCTAAACTTTTCAAACTCCTCTCAGTGAAGAAGAAGCAAACCACAATCTTGAAAGAGAAAGTAAATTCAATAAGATTGGTTAAACTGACCCACGGAAGAATACAAGCTTCCATACAACAAATGGACATACCTGAGCAGTGCAGAGTCCAGAGAAGACCAGGATGAGGAAGAATCCGAAGGACAGCATGGCGACGACGGATGTAGGACCGCTCCTGCTTTATATAGACTCTGACCGCGGGAGAAATCAGGGTCAGGGAGATACGGAGGGGGACCGACGACACATTGGCCACTGGAGTCCGTGGTTTGAGGAGTTCGCGACACCTGGAAGGGCCGATGGGTGGGATTGAGAAGAGTCTAATTGGGATAGCTTTCCCGAGCGCTGCCTCAGTTTCCGATGAAGGTAACCCAGGCCATTCGGTGGAAACTCCTAGTATTAAACTAAACAAGTGATTCTACTCCATTTTCATTTCACTATTACAATTTCAACAAAGTTATAAGAAATGAATAACAGTTAATAAAATTAAATTAACAGTGGTTTCTACAATTGATGATATGACTGTGAAGTGCCACCTTATAAACTGGTTTTTACATGATGTTAACTTCACTACCGGTTCATCAACTATCACGTCGGACCTAATGTGACAGTTTTGCCACGACAGTATTTGTTTTCATGATGGCAACTATGACATCATAGTACTAGCTTTGGGACAATTAACCACAAAGCTTATTTATTCTATTTTTTTCAAATAATTATTTAAACATCAATTGTAATTTAACAGCTATACCACAATTTTGTAGAGAAATTTAAATAAATTCGAATTATTTCATGACAGTTTTCCAGTAATTTAGAAAATAAGAATTATTAAGTAACTGTTATTATGCTATTAATTTTTTTAAAAAATGAATAACGGTTTCAAACCATTATAAATGGAATAACTATATGCTTATTTTTCTAATTAATTTAATAAAAATAAACATAAAAAATGATTTACTATTCATATATTAATTAATTTAAGGGTGTAACCACTTATACGATTTCACTAGTAAAGTGTAGTAAATAATAGAAAAATACAACGAAAATAACTATGAGATAGTTACATTATGGTAGTGGCTAACACTTTTCCCGTAATAATAAAAACTAAATGGGATAGTTAACACGACAGTTACTTTACAGACATTATTTGTACCATTTACTATCACGCCAGTGCGCCATGTAACTACCAAATAGTTACACCATGGTAGTGGCTAACACTTTTGGTGCAATAACAAAAACCATATGATAGTTCCCTGTCAAGGGGTATACATGTGATATTTAACATGATAGTAACTTCAGAGACATTAGTTGTACCATTTACGATCATGCCAGTGCGCCATGTAACTACCAAATAGTTACACCATGGTAGTGACTAACACTTTTGGTGCAATAACAAAAACCATATGATAGTTCACAGTCAAGGGGTATACATGTGATAGTTAACATGACAGTAACTTCAGAGACATTAGTTGAACCATTTACGATCACGCCAGTGCGCCATGTAACTACCAAATAGTTACACCATGGTAGTGGTGCAATAACGGAAACTGTACGTACTTAAATCTCAAGGCGTATACATGTGATAGTCCTTGTCATCCTTATCAATCCTCGATAATCCTCAGAAGCCTCTGAACAGAAGATGGCCACGGGACCTTCATGTTTAAATTAATGTTTGAAGTACCACCATTGGTATCTGCCCAAGATTATCAAGTGTTTGAAACATTTCTCATATTTACTAATTGAATTTTTTTGTACAGTTGTAAATTACAATAAAGAAATAAAGAAAAAAAAATTAGAATTGATCTTACTCAAGATTCATAAAGATGAAGAATTGTATGTAATAATTTACCTAACAAAAGGTGTGGCACAGATTAACATATAGGGCAACACAACGGCATTAAAGAATCTGGATGTTGGTATTTTCAGTTAATTAAGAAAACAAATAGCACTGGGATAAAAGTTTAAATAAAAGGTGTGAGTTAATTATCAGGTCCAAATTTAATTAAACAATTCTCTCAACTTCAGTGATTCCACAATCCTCGTCTGGCTGTTATATAACTTTTCAATAGACAGTAAATATATTTTCAAAATGTATTTAAATATCAAATATACTTTTCACTGACATTACTGAAACATGTGAGTTATGCAGTGAATGTAATACGCCTCCTAAGGCAAGGAAGATTATCTCTCATACCACACACTTCTAAATTAAAGTATCTCTCATAAGTGAACTGTTTTTATGTTCTCGTCATGGTTTCATATTCTTCAATACTTTGAGAATGCCTATTCTTATTTATATATATTTTTTCTTGAGCTTCTCTGAAAGGTGTTATTAACATACGATATTACGGAGAGATAAGATGATTGATGTGATTCTATTTAAGACATTATGAACTAGAGCAAAGTTCTTTTTAATTAGTAGAGATTCGGCCCGATTACTGTGTAACAAATCGGGGATATTTTTCGCGACAAAAAGTTGTTTTTCTATATACTGTAGCGCCAGAACGGTTTTGATTAGTATTTTCCTAAAAGAACTCCAAGAAAATATAGAAAAAAGGATGTAGAAAAGTAAATTTATTTTTTTCATTTTATATATGAGGCGACTACAGACACACATAACATCTATTGAAGAATGTTGTCAAAACTAGAGAATCAAAATAAATCCTGACAAATCCCATCAGATCACCTTCACTCTCCGTCGTAAACCTCTACCCTCCTGCCCTATCTTATCTTTTCTAAACACTCCACTAACGCCTGTAGAACAGATTCGATTCTCCATCTTGACAAGAGACTTACTTGGAATCCACACACAAGAATGAAACGACAAAAAACTGCTCGTAGATTTCGATTGCTACAACACTTACTTGACAAACGCTCTAAACTTCCCATTCACTACAAAAAAATAGTATACACTACGATAATCAGACCAATTTAGACATATAGAATTGAGCTCTGGGGCTCTACCAAACCATCAAATTCCTCCCGCATCCAATCCTTACAATCAAAAATCCTACGTAAAGCCCTTGATACTCCTTATTACATTACAAATAAACTCATTCACAAAGACCTTAACAACCCATTCGTTGCAGATTTGGCCCAAAACAGATCCTTTCATCCTTAACAATCTCTGATAACCCTCCGAGGTGTCTGAAAAGAAGATGACCATGGGACCTTCTAATTTAAATTAATGCTTGAAGTACCACCTATGGGTGGTTCCTTCCCAAGATTTTCAAGTGTAAATAAAACATACAACATGTTTCCTTATTGTATTGATTACTTGTACAGATGTAAATCACATTAAATAATAATATATATATATATGAGGTGTGTAGCTTCAAACCCAGTTCCATCCATCCACATTTTTCTGAAATGCCTTTTCTGCAGAACGTGAAAATCGATTTTCGAAAGCGCTGTTTTCGGTTATCTAGTTAGTGATTCTCACACTGTATAAGCTACAGGATCTAGGAACAGCATGATTGTTTTTCCTATTTCAAAGGTATTCCCATTAATTTAGGCCCACTGTCAGAACAGTGGAACTTTGACCAAATTACACACTACTCTAAATGAGTGATATATAATTGTAAAAGAGGGAGAGAAAAATTATCAAATTTTTTTCTCTGATAATTTGATTATTTTTCTCTGCTCTACGATGGTCAACTAAGCCACGCATCAGTCAAACTGGGCAAACAAAATTAGATCGCTCTACAACGTTATAAGTTACGAATTTTAAATAAGCATTGAGAACAGCAACAATTACAAAAAAAGATCCGGGTTCCTCCGAGATGTCGAGGGTCACTTTTCAAACTAGAAGTGTTGAAGTAAAGATTAGAACAAAACTGATCTGCCTATCCGACCATCACACTGCAAAGAAGGGAAATAAACGACTATTCAACAATTTGGCAAATATTCAACAAAAACCTCTTTATGTAAATGCTCTAGAATTTGGTATCTCTCCATTACACGCCAAAATCAACTGTATAGAATACATCCTTCACATTGCTTACAACAAAAATTTTGAAAAACGGAGGTACTGCAAAAGACACGCGAGACACGTACACATGTACGAAAACGAAAAGAGTAATCAACATGAGTTTTTTGAGAAAGTCGGCATCAAAGTAGACTTCATTAAGCAGCGTTGCGGATCTTAAAATAATGACAACACTGTCAGACGTTTTTCAATGATTGCAAAGTCACTAGTCCAATAACGGGAGTCGACGAAACTCTAATCCACCGAATCGCTATCATACTGGAAGTCATAAATAGCAATTCAATTATCGGCCACGAAAAAGAGAGATGGCCATCAAAAGTATTCATGATACTACATGCCATCCACGGTGCATAAGATTTTGTTGCATGGTGCTGATATAGTGTAGAAGTCGATTCTCCCAGTCGGAATATTGTCAGAAGAACAAGAAAGTAGAAGTAAGGATTACAAGACTTTCAGGATCAGAAACTCGCGGAAAATATCTGGTATATCTACCAACAAGCTACGTGTTCAACAAGCTACTTTAGACTTCAGACCCTTTTATCAAGAACAATGGAGCCGAAACAAAGAAAAATCAGTGATGCAACTAAGGAAATGTTAATTCAATTTCATCCAATTTGAAATCGTAAGCGTCTTTTCAATTTCAACAACCTTTGACGTTTTATTTCTTACAAAATTCGTATAATCTTCCTTGAATTTTAAATTGTAAACATTATTTAATTTTTTTAAAAATTTATTTATTGATATTTACATAAATACATCAAGTAAATTTGAGGAAATCATAATGGTATGGTACAAGCATGTAGAGAAACTACCCAATGGTAGCACTCTAAAAACATTTTTACAATAAAAAGTCTTGAGGCCATCTTCTTTTCAGACGCCTCGTCTTTTCGGGAAAAGAGGAAGCTCAAGGAAAATCAAACTTATTGTCCGAACAACTATAAATCAATTTATTTTAGCAAATATCATGAAAACTACTTTTCCTATGACGATAAACGTCATGAACTACTTCATAGCCCATTATACTAGCTTTAATTTGAGTGCTAATAGAAATCTGTACGTCACATAGTTCCTGAGATATAGATTTCTCAAAACAAATTAACTAAGTACTAATCTTTCAGTAGATTTTTAAGAAATTTTGCTTTTTAACAAGCTGTATCTTGAGAACTATTGGACGTAAATAGCTCTTTTAAGGCTAATATTTCAGCAAATTTACTCTTCTTTAAATAATGTGCTCTTAGGTTTTCTAGTGTTGTTGGTAGTTTTTAAGATATAGAGCACCGAATGAAAAATGAGTGTTTTTTAAGGTTTTGAAACAACCGCCATTTTTTATTCCCGCTACCTATACTTGGCAGACTCATCAATTTTGACTATTAATTATACATAGTTTTCATTAAAGTAATCAAAAATTGGGATGAGATAACTGCCTTTTTTTCTTACCGGCTCTTGTAGTATAAGGATGACAATGAAACGTGCGTTAATAACGAAGAGAATGAACGCGTTTTATAACAGCTCTTGTACAATAGAATTAAATAAAAAAAAAATTTAAAAATGAAGTAATAATTATTTATATTTATGTTTACGGTTATAATTCATATTCATATAAATTATGGTTTTTAGTTCAAATTCAAGTTTTTTCAAATTTTCATTTTTCAATTAATAGTCTTGAATTTGTTCTACTTGTATCGTAGGTTCACCTTTTCCGTTAAATTTTCACCAAGAAAAATATTAATGTCTTTTTTTTTTACTAATTAAAACTATTCTACTAATATTATTATAGTGTATTGCAGTAAAAATAGTGGTTAATCACCCAGTTAGGTTCAAAGCAGTTCCATCCAAAATTTAATTTTCCAGAAACCTGAAATTACTGAAGTAGTCAAACTATCGTGAAATAATCAATCATGGACGTTAGATTTTTCGATACAAATGATAGAAAAACTTCTCAAATCTGATCATGGATCTGATGGACAGTTTTTTCGCTTTCCTTAAAATTTTTAAAATTTCAATGGACCTGATGGAGCTTAAATTTTGAAGCTGCACGACTGATATAATCAATTAAAAGGTAATTAAGTTCATTAAAAAATGAAACTCAATCAATTTAATAAGACAAGTATTAGGGAAGATATGGCGTATTTGACTTAGTATCTGTGTTTTTATAATTATTTCTCGTATATCGAAACCTGTTTCAAGAACATTCTGAGTGCTTATTTGAATGTAATTAAGTGATTTAAAAAATTATTATTGGTTAAATATTAGCGAACATATGAACACAATAGTAAAATATAATGAATATTAGTTACAATAAGTAATATCAGTAATATAAGAAATTCTAACTACACCATATACAATGCTGTTCCAATACCAGTTGCCATTGGAGACCACAAACGTTGGACAGCCAGTTGCCAAGTCAGGGCACGGACGGAGGCTTTGAACTGAAGCCCTTGCTATAGTTTTCTCTAAGGCTGCTTCAGAGAAATAAGCACACTACATAACATCGGTCTCGGACTTGGCTTCAGTCCTAACAGCCTAATACAATAACCGCCCAAATGTTTTTCTCCCCTAACGATTGTCTACGTATTTTTTTTTATTTTCTTCTAGAACGACATGACATAAGAAAAAATGACGATTTTGTACGATACGATACGATTTCTATATCGTTCTTATTTTATTTCGTATTTGGCTCTAGGTACTCGAGTAGTCATAGTCAAAAGGTTATAAATTCGAAATATTATTTGAATTACTTAAATGAAACGTTCAGTAAAATTGGAACTATCGATTTTTAAGTATTTATTTAACGACTGACATGGAATACTTCCATGTGTATGAGAGTCCTCATACAAGACTCAAAAGACAGGAAACTGCTCGTCGATTCCGACTATTACAACATTTACTAGACAAACGGTCCAAACTTCCAATCCATTACAAAAGACTGATCTACATGACTATTATAAGGCCTATTTGGACATACGGAGTTTAGCTATGGGGCTCCACTAAACCATCTAATTTCTCTCGAATCCAATCCTTACAGTTCAAAATCCTTAATGCTCCTTACTTTGTCACAAATCAAATCATCCCAGGACCTCAATGTCCCTTATATTGCCGATTTGGCCTGAACCAGATACCAATCCTTCCATAATAAACTTCCCAACCACCCAAACCAACTCGTTTCTAACCTGGCTTCTCCTTCACTTCCTAATAATTCTACTAGGCGTCTGAAATGAAGATGGCCTCGAGATCTTCTCCTTTAAAAATGCTTTTGGAGTTCTATCAATGGATAGATTCTCCACATGTTTTTATCATGTCATAATAGCACTTACAGCAAATTTACTTGATGTGTATATATGTATACAATTGTAAATATCAATAAATAAATTATTAAAATAAAAAAAAGTATTTATTTAATACAAGCAGACCCGGAAATGCTTATATCAGTAAGCATAAATATAAAAGTATAAATAAACAATACTTTAGCAAAACTTATTTAGCCACACCTTAGTTTACTTTTATTTATTGGTGTCTATTATTTTACTTAGTTACTTTTTTTTAGTTATTTATACCTTTTATAACCCTAGTGAAGCCCTGCGAAGTAGACCGAAACTTTGGCTCACATTAAATAGTTTAATTACAATTTGAGTTGTATCTTACATTTTCTATATTGCACACGGTCAATCAGTAATCTTGCAGAATATTATTTTCATTTCTTTTTCCTTTCATAATTTTAATATTGATTATTCTTATACTCCGTTAAACTTCTTATATTGGTGTATAGTTTAAAAAATTTCTTGAACACTATTTTTATATTTGTATTTTCTGTTATTTTCTTGATATTGTGTATTTCCTATCATTCATTATAGTTGTTATCTAATTTTTTGTTCTTAGCCCTGATGAAAGCCTGAAGTTCTATCCGAAACGTTGACGCTAATTAAATAAGTTTTTTACTTATTGGTGTCCTCCACTGACCGCACCCCAACCATCTTTTCTTCTTATATTATAGTCAATTATTACTACATTATTAAAAAACAAACATATAATATACAGAGCTTAAAAAAAAAAATAATAAACCGATTTCATTAGGCCATGTTTCCGTAACGGAAAGTAGTACAGAACTGACTGAAGTGGAAGTTGGTAGGACTAAGGTGTTGGTAGTGGGGGAGAGAGGAGAAGAGCAAGGCAGGCAATTAAGACCTGTTGGTCCTTTATTTCTCGATCCTCTTAGTTTAAGTTTAGCTTTGAATACAAGTATTTCAAATGAGCCTCTGTAATGTTCCCATGAAAACCCTGAATACTAAAAAATGTCCGATGCATCATATCCGAGCTAATAATGGTCACTTTTCTCATTTTAATTTATCTTTGTCTCTTCATGTACATAATTTGATTATTGGAAGATTATTGATGATTGACCGTGTGTATAGATGAATGGAATATGGTCCGGGTACGGTCAAAAAAACTGGAATAGTAAATAATTATACTATTTTTATTGAGCCAACGTTTCGCCACACGTTACAGGGCTTCGTCAGGGCTAAAAAAGATACAAACACTTGATAGTTACAAAAAAAAAACATAAGTGGAACATAACGGGTATACAATGAAAAGTAAAATACAATAAGAAAAATTAAAGGATGTGAACAGTAAATGAAAAGGTAATAGTAACAGATGGATAAGAGATAAAATAAGAGAAGAAATATTAAAGAAAGTACAAATTAAGAGATGAAAAAAGAAAAGAATAAAATGAAATGAAAATTAATGAGACAGAATTCATACCTGTTTTGACGGAAGTCAAAGACAGACTGTGCCGTTTGTATTGGGAGGAGTGGGGATCGCAGTTAGCACACCACAATAACGGAAATAACTTTAAAGTAAACATTGGAAAAAACAAAACAAAAAAAAACTCATACATAGAAAAACACAGGAGAAATAAAGTATAAAATAATGGGATACAATATGTATCAGTAATTAAGAAATACAATATACCAAATGAGTGGAGATACAGAGAAGTGTAAATTATAATATAAAATTAATAATAAAGTAATTAATATAAGGACACTTAAGAAGGTAACAGATGAATATAAATTAAGAGATGAGATACATGAATATAAATGAAACAGGAAGGATAGTAAATATAAAAATAATTAAATAAATGGTGAGAATTTAGAGAAACAAGAATAAAATATATGACAAGAAAGTGGGCTTCTGAAATGCAGAACGAAGTGAAAAGAAGTATTATGAGGGTTTTATTATGTTCAAAATGTGTCGATATGTAAGGGAGATCCAGTCTTTATCAACTTTATGATTGACGGAATTCTCAGTTAAATTTATGTAAATGGACTCTGAGGTGAGACGTTTGGTGTGGTTGGGGACAGTGGCAAGAATGGAAGGATTATGTTCATTGATTATGTTCATTTTATGCATTTTGCGGTTCATATAGAGATTTTAACATATTTATATATAATTTTATTTGTAATGATGAGAAGATATTTGACCGTGAATAATATATATGTGGAGAAGATTGGAAGATTGGAGTTGGAATTTGCGATCAGAATATAACACAAATAAGTTGAAATAACTTATTTATTAGTTTCGGCCAGAATTTCCAGCCTTCATCAGGGCTAAGGACAAAGAATAAAATATAACTCTTCAACTCCAAACCTTTCAACTTTTCAAATATTACGTACACCTTCTAGAATAATCAGAAAAAGAAATAATTGAAGAAAAAAACTATATTTGCGCTAACTTAAACAGTATAAATTTTATGTTTATTAATAATTAAAAAACAGTAATTTAAAAAAATAATAAAATTTCCTATAAAAACAAATTAAAATTTGACCATTATTATTATTTTTTTTTTATCAGAATTACAATCTCCACAACCTTAGGTATTAAGTAATAGTGATTGTCACATTCATACCAGCATTAAAAAATAATAAAAAATAAATAAGAGATGATGGTTGGGGGGTGCGGTCAAAATATAACACAAATAACTTATTTAATAGTGCCAACGTTTCGGCCGGAATTTCTAGCCTTCATAAGGACTGAAAATAAAGAACAAGATAACAATGATAAAATATCAACACAATGACATACAGTATATAATTGTACAGAATGAAATAAATAAAAGTAAAGTGAAGAAAGAAGTGGAAAATAAAATGTATATTTAGATATTTGAATAAATAAGTAAAAATAACATAATTAATCATGTTATTATTTATTATTATTATGATTAACATAATTTTGTTATTTTTACTTATTTATTTAATTATCAAAATAAACATTTTATTTTCCACTGCCCAGTTGCTGCTGCAGGACACCCTGTTATAAATTCCATATTTATCAGTTCTATTATTGACATTAATTCTATTTTTTTATTTCGTCCTTTACTCAAATTAACTTTATTTTTTAACCCATAAGATGAGAATTGTTTGTTTTATTTCATTTATAAATGGCATTGTTTTTGTTATTAACTTTTCTTTTTCTCTCTTCTTAAGAACTATTATTTTTATGTATTTATTTTATCTTATCTTTTTTTATTTATAACGTTGTATATAGTTAGGGTTGTTATTTTTTAACAAGTTTATTTTATTTTTGTCATATATATTATATATATTTGTTTTCCTCCTTTTTCTTCTTCCACAAAGCCATATTACAATTTAACAATTTGCTATTCTCCTTATTCCACACTTTCTCATACCTCTCCAGTGAGAGGTAAATTACAAAATAAAGACGAGAAAAAGAAGTCTCTACTGTTATTAAGAATTAGAAATCGGAATCAATAACAATTTTGTTCCAAGCCAACAAGTTCGGGGAACTCGGGAATTCCCTTTGGTTTCCCTACGAAAAATGATTAAGTCGAATATGACATTGAAATATGTCATTAATCGAGAAAGTTAAAAACACTTTGATTATACGATAATAGATCGGCGAAATCAAAATCGATTTCTGGAAAAATAATAACTTTGTGCATCCACATGAATTTAACCGGGAAACATAATTTTATTTTATAATTCATCTAAGTTTCTGGGTGAAACTTTATCATTCAGTGTAGTTGTAACGATATATCATGTAGCATTCAACAACTAACTTATTGTAGCGGGAGACAATTGAAAAAAACACGAAGTGAAACGAAAAATTATTACAACTAATTTTCATTTGGTCTATTCTCCAAGAAAATTTAAAACGCAATAATAACAATTTCATAATAAGGTGTAGATAGTTGACAGTAGATAAATAATTGGAGAAGATGGTCGGGAGATACGGTCAGCAAAAAAACATGAATAAACAAAAAAATATATCTTTTTGCCAACGTTTCTACCCGAGTTTCAGATCTTCATCAGGGCTATAAAACAAAAAGAGATAATAACCATTAGAGAAATATAAGATTAAAAATAAATAATAAATTAACAACTTTTGAAATATACATAATAATAAATTGAAATAAAAAAATAGTTGATTAATAACCATGGAATTAAACAGTAGCAGATGGACAACAATGAAACATGAAAGATAATAATATATAAGTAAGAGGATATGTATAAGATAAGATATGTAAGTAGGGTCTAAAAAACTGAAAAACAATTTGAACCAACATATTAAACAATATGAAAGAAAAATGAAAAATAGGATACAATGGGTATCTTACTTATATTCTTATTACTTATAACCCATTCTTTTTTTCGGCCAAGACTCCCAATTGGAGTTCTATACTACCTAAAACCATGGTTGGGGGTCAAAATTTTTCATTTTGTGGGACCGCCACTCAATGAAAAAACTCAACGACCCAGGCCGGATTCGAACCGGCACCGCCAATAAACATCAACTGGTAAGACTGACTGTATCCACTGAGCTACGGGTGGCCCTCTTACTTATTTATGAATAATAATGTTAATATACACATATTAAAAAAAAATAAGGGTAATAAATTTATTTATTTAACTTCTCTATTACGATTTCATTAATATAAATACCACTTAAGAAACAAAAATATAAAAAGCTTCAGAAAATGAATTTTTGAACGTCCAAACCTCTACCAGTCTCTACCTTGTCCGCAACCATTACAACTTTGCAAAACTCAATAAAAATCTCAAAAGCGAATTGAAAATTTGAGTCTTACGACACCATTTGACTACAAAATCAAGAAAAATTAACCTCTTTTGTTTCATTATATGTTGAAGAGAAGTAGAAGCTAAAGCCTGTGTCTAGAGTTCAATGTTAAAATTAAAAAAAAGTTTTTTAAATACTGTAAATAATTTTTAGCCATCATTTCCAATATTTATGATGAGCCAATGTTTCATCCTACTATGCAGGTCTTCTTCAGGGCTACAAACAACTAAAATAATGTAGCAAAGTAAGATAATAGATAACATGAAATAAAAGTAAACTAAGGTATGATTTTTGCCATACCTTAGTTTACTTTTATTTTATGATCTTAAGTATGTGAAAGTTAATATAAAAATGAACTAAGTTAATTTTTTTTAAAATTATTATTTCCCATCATTTAGCGTGTATTTATATATTTCACTTTTATCTACTTTTTATTGGTTATTATTTCCGTTTTTATTAACCGCCTAATATTTTATTGTAATTCTTTTTTATTTATACTTTAACACCATACTATCTTACTTAAAATCATCTCGTCTCCGTTTCCATGACTTATCATTGTAAAAATACTGTAAAAAATGAATTAAAATACTCGTGTTAACATTATTTTAATTATTCTTAATTTAAAACAATTTTGATCCTTTTTTTTTTTCCTCTCAACCTTTATTCTTTAAAATTTCTTCTACGTTTCGGCCCTCAGGCCATTCTCAAGGATACCACCTTCAATATTGATGTCATTTCTTTTTTAAATCTTAAAATTGCAGGTTAATTGGCCTTGTCACATATAAAGTGATTACATTATGTGTGACAATGGCAATTAGCCTGCAATTTTAAGATTTAAAAAAGAAATGACATCAATATTGAAGGAGGTATCCTTGAGAATGGCCTGAGGGCCGAAACGTAGGAGAAATTTTAAAGAATAAAGGTTGAGAGGAAAAAAAAGGGATCAAATATGTTTTAAATTAAGAATAAACTAAACCACTCTCAAACAAGCATATATAAAAATAATTAATCAATTATTTTAATTATTTTTTTAATTAGAAGAAGTAAAATGAATTCCTAAAATTCAATACCTTTCCAGTTGGAAATTATAATTCAATTCATCCTTTAAAAGAAATTACAGGATGAAATCCAGACTGGGATCTAATTAGAGAGTAAAATTGCCTCGTGGCGAAACCCTTTTGAGACGAACTATCATCTATAATTACCGGCTCCAAGTCGTAACCAAGTCGTTCCAAATTGGATTTTTTTTTAGCTTACAATGAATTAACAGTGTTCAAGCCACGTGTAAACACTCTATCTATCCTAATGTTCAATAAATTAATCAGGTCTTAGTTTTATAATTCATTTTAAGTTAAAAATGAAGAGTAAAATTAGTTTTTATATAAAGAGATTCTGAATTATAAAAGATTATTATTTTACGATATAAATTGATGATGAAAGTCATATTAATTTTTAATTTTTTAAATTTATTAATTGACATTTACAACTAGATATAATGTACAAAATACATTTAGTAAATTTGATGCAAGATTATAATGGTATGATATAGTTGTTGGGGCAAGAGGTTTTTTGCTATTGAAGAACTAACCTCTTCTTCAGATGTTCACTGGTTCGAGTTAAAAAAAATAAATAATAATAATAAATTTAAAAA
>NW_027116259.1:244165-250949 GCF_000696795.3 Halyomorpha halys
GACTGAAAAGGTTGAAGAAAAAGAGAAATAGGGAACACAATTAAACTGCACTTTTTTTAAAGTGAAAAATTGATATAGGTGTTTAATGTGACATCAAACTTGGTAGATTATTAAATAAAGCCCTGGAAACAATCAAATTTGTGCAAAATAGTTCACCGCATTTATATAAATTTTTTCACTCTACCCTCAAAGGCATCTATCAATAAGATAAAAAAAAGTATTGGAAGCAGCAAAATCTTACATTTAACAACAATAAGATTTCCCTGAACTTTACTATCTCCCAGAAAATATTTGGAATACTGAGCATTAATTTTCCAGGACGTTTCAAAGCAATTTGGAGTATAATAACCTATTTGTGTAAAAATAATTTATCACGATTTCATCTGTTAGCAGTATGTTTTCTATCTTAAATTTCCAAACTTTTTCAGTTTCGAAATATTGGAGAGACCCCCGCCCTTCCCAAAATAACACATGAGGAAGCCTCACGCACTAGGTTGAATAATTTATTTATTTGTACATCGTTTCGCAAAACATTGTGATTTTATTTACTTTTTTTTTTAATATTTATTTATTGCTATTTACAACTGTACATTATAATACATTTAGTAAATCTGATCGGTACCCATTGGTAGCACTCTAATGACATTTTGGATTGGCTGGTCTCGTGGCCATCTTCTTTTCAGGCGCCTCGGAGGATTGTCAGGAATGGAAGAGGATGCAAAATTAGAAACTAGGGGGTTTGAGTGGTTAGAGAGTTTATAATGGAAGGAGTGATATCTGGTTCGGGCTAGATCGGTTACATAGGGAACATTAAGGTCTTTATATATAATTTTATTTGTAATGATGAGAAGATATTTGACCGTGAATAATATATATGTGGAGAAGATTGGAAGATTGGAGTTGGAATTTGCGAAGGTTTAGTGGAGCCCCAAAGCTCAACTCCATATGTCCAGATTGGCCTTATTACAGTCATGTAGATCAGTCTTTTGTAATGTGTTGGAAGTTTTGACCGTTTGTCTAGTAAGTGCTGCAATAGTCGAAATCGACGTGCAGTTTCCTCTATTTTCTTTATTTACTTAAAAATCATTTCCAATTTTGTTCTATTTTTCTAATTCATGTTGTTCTATTACTAATTCATGGTAATTTGGGTCCGGATTACTTTAAAACGTTTTTTCTCATTGAAAACTCTGATTTGGAATTACCACGATTACATTATTTGTATCTGCCAGTAAAATCGCATCACATAACTTTAACTTATCATCCTACTTACGTCCTCAAGTTCTATGTGCATTGGTGGGCATCTGTAGGAGTTGTCTCATGTTTGTTATTTTCAAAAAATATATATAAATAAATAAATAAGGCAAGAGAAGATGAAAATTATAAAGAAAACGTTTCAATTTTTCTGTTCCTATAAAATTTCTTATTTTAGTGTTCCTCGAAGTGGGAATAATGAATGTAAATTTTGTTCCTGCAAAGAATACAACATTTTAATAAAATATAACGAAGTCGTAATGAAATCGGGAATGATTGGGCGATCTGGGATGTTTCTATTTTTCCTTTTTCTCCTTTTGTTTTTCAAACAGTTCTTTAATAATTTGTATTTATTCATAGTTTATTATGTCAAACAATGAGGACTTTTTTTTTTCAAATCATCAAAATAAAAGATATTTTAGAGAAAGGTTTTTTGAAAATTCGTAATTTAAACCTCCTCAGACTATTTTAATGAGTATTAGACCTAACTGATATCAAAGACCATTTAATTTTACTTTAACACATAAAGTTTAATTAAAATTAAAACAAATCAAACAATCGAATCGACAATCGATCGAATCCAAACGAATTGTGAAAAATCGATTCTATCAAGTGGCACATCCTAGCCATACTCGCCTTAAATATGAAATTTCATTTCCTACGGCATGTTTTGTTATTGAGTTAGGCTTACCACATGGTATTTCGATCGAAAACTCGAATTCAAAATGTTGCACGACCCTAAAACTTTTCCTTTCTATACATTCCATGTACAGGTATATGGAAGAAAAAAATAGAATTGTTGACGACATATTTTATAATTACCTTGTAAATAGTACAATTGTTTTATTTAGTTCCATTTATTGTTATTTATATTATTTTAATTGGATTTAGTTATTTCAGAAGAAAAATATGTAATTATATTTGTTTATATATAATTAAATAATAGAGGGAGTTGCTAAGGGTTGATAACCGTCGCTAAGGCGTCGCGTAGCAACGGACCGACCATCATCGTTTTTAGCTGAGTTCCGGCTAATTAGTGGCCATGATAGTCTGTAACCAGCCCAGTCTGCGTTCCGTTGATGTTATTCATTGAACATTTTTGAGTGTTTTAGTCACCATTACAGTCCGAAATCAGACCTTTTCTGCGTTTCGACTTGAATATAAATGGTTACTAATTAGTCGGCTCGCATAATACAGCAAAGTAACTAGACCCTGTCTGTCCTTAATAAGTGTCAGTGTGGCCATATTGGCTTTTGGGGCATTTCGATAGTTTGTTAGCCATTGCACTAACTCTGGACCAGTTTAATATTGCAGCGGTGTATTTAGCTACAGAGCTGCGACCTCCTCACCTCGACAGGCAAAATATCTTCCTCTGACCTATCGGAGTGGATCAACCTTTCGTCGATCAGTATTTATTTATTTTTGTAAATTTGTATCTTTTGTTTTCTTAATTTATTTATCTAATTTTATTTTATCTGAAATGCCTTTTTATTTTAGTTTATTCATCGTGTTATCCATCTTCATTTATTTTAGTTTAAGTTTTCAATTGTTTAGATAACCAAATAAATGTTTATATCCGAACCAGCTAGTTGTTTTGTTCTTTTGAAGCTTTCCAACAAAAATACATAATCAATTTTGAGGTGTTTTTAACAAGAATGATTACAAATTAAATTACTGACATGATTCGGGTTTCGGTTATCAGCTTTTGAATTTGCCTAGTATTATTTTCGCGAGTAATTTTAATGGTATGTCCGTTTTGAGGGTGTTCTTTAAAAAATGTCGACATTGCTATCAGTCGAACTGCCAAACACGTTATAAAGCCGATATTAAATTACTTTAAAAGTGAATGTTAAAGGTCTCTATGAGCCTTTGGAATTAACAAAGTATCAATGTTTCAGATCCGCTTTTCACGTTCATCGTTGAGCGGACAACTCCAGCGGTCGAAATAGTTGTGATGAAATCCACTACTGGACTGAGCCAGCCACATACCGCCCAGGTAAAAAGCTAGCAAAGATCAGAGCATCAACTTGAATAAACATTTCCAAAATCATTGTGGACCTGGCGAGTGTTATACGATACTCATTACTTTGTTATTTGTTTACTTTCACACTCATATTGTGTTCTATGTATGAAGAAGCAAGTATTTTCATGGCGCAAGTGCCGGTCGAATGGGTTCACCAAAATAATATGTGTGGCTACTCTACTTTTGTTTATAGAAACACTTGAGAAACCAATTTTTTTTTTTTTACAATGAAATATCTTATGGCATCTGGATTATCTCTATAGGTAGTTTGGTGAGTCAATTCTTAAAAAAATTTTCTTTTGAGGTTAATGACTTCCAATTTAATGAAATTTCTTTATTAAAATTATCACCACATGGTACAACGTTTAGGTACCACTGTTCCATATTCATGCACCTTAAACTAACTTTATCATGTTGGAACAGTGGTCCCGAAATGTTGTACCATGTGGTGATAATTTTAATAAAGAAATTTCATTAAATTGGAAGTCATTAAACTCAAAAGAAAAAAAAATTAAGAAAATCTTATGGCATTTAATATAACTCACTTCCCGAGTCGATTTATGGTACTCCTATACTTGGAATATTATAGAAGAAGAATATGGAAGAAGATAGTTGACCGTATGAAGTAAATTTGAGGAAGATAGTTCGGGAGGCGGTAATAAAGCTATCAAAATAATAAAAAACTATTTATTGTTAACCAACGTTTCGCCCACTTTGGAGGGCTTCGTTAGGTTTAATTAGAAAACAAGATACAAACATTTTAGAATTAACAGAACATTAAAAATAAAAAACATTTTAAAACAATTTTTAAGTTTATAAAGTATATATATATATATATGAGGAAACATACATGTTGCTAGACTGGAGAAAAGTTGTTAATAAATATAACCAGGGCCCTGTTTCATAATAAAGTACAAACTAATAATATTAGTCTTGTAGATTTATCTTAATTCAATTACACTGACTTGTACAATAGTAACTTGTACTTTAGTATTTTTTAATTACTGTAATATCACTAATAGTCATCCCTATCATGAAAAAAATAAGTATTAGTATTATTACCACACTAGTTTCTAGAATTGTACTATGAACTATACTATTAGCTTTCATTATGAAACAGGGCCCTGGTGTGATTTAAGTTCTCTCTATATAGATCTAAACAGATACATTTCAGGAGACTACTAATTAAGTTAGACTAGTAATTAATGCCACAAGTGTAGGGAAATTAGAATAAAATATTTTAGGCAGCGGACCTGCTCTCAAGAAAAATTATTCAGTTTATTAAAAGACTCTGATTGGAGATCTCTAAGCAACTGGACAGTAACAGTGAAAAAAGCTCAGTTGGATCACATATGAGGGATCAATGCCACACCATAGTTTGTTGCGAATTTTATATTATAGTTTTGTTTCTCTTAGCATAAATATCTTTTCAAAACTGAACTGATTTTTATTTTATTCAATAAGAGATGTAAAAAAATAAATAAATGAAAAAAGAAGGCCTAACGAACCCGAAGGTTCAATGCCCATACCACCTATCGCTCTCTGCATACATCCTTCCAGTATTCCTCCAAACCCAATTCTACTAAATCAGTTTTAAGGCAATCCTCCCATCTACGTTTAGGTCTCTCGGATGTTTACCCGTCGATTCAGTGTTTATTAACATTTTAGGAATCTGCTCATTACTAAGCCCTACAACCTTACACGCCCATCTTATACGCCGCAATGCTATAGCTTGAATTATATTTACCGGGTGCAGGTCCCTTAATTCAGTGTTGTGTAGTCTTCTAAATTTTCCTGTTAATTCATCCTTTTTCGGTCTGAATATTTTGCGTAATGCTTTATTTTCGAAAACCTTAAGACACTGTTCATCCCGTAGAGGCCACGTCTCGCACCCATAAAGAACAGATAGAATGCGCAAGCTAAGCAGTTTGGAAATTGAAAAATAACAACCATTTCTCACCTTCCATCTCGCTTTTATTTCCTCATTAATTTCGTTTTTTCTAGTTACCGTAGAACCTAAATACTTAAACCTATCTACCTGTTCAAATGTATTTCCTCCTATATATCTATTACCGAGATTGCTCGCGTTTCTACAGGTAACCATGTATTTTGTTTTATCCACATTTATTTCAAGACCTAGTTCCATACTGGAGTTTATTAATGTGGTTGTATTTAGTTCTTTAGTTTCTTTGTCCTCAGTCAATAATACCAATTCATCAGCATACTCAAGCACTGGCATTGTACTAACCAAAGTTAAACCTTTTTCTGTATTAAACATACTTTTAATGACGTATTATAGTGCAAGATTAAATAAGATAGGTGATAATGAATCGCCTTGTTTTAAACCTAAGCGGGCCTCGAATTGCTCAGAATAATGATTAACGATTCGTACCTTATTAAGCAATGGCCGAAACATGCACATACGATTACGATATTTACTAACACCTTTGGTATTTCCTGTTGAATCAGAATATTACACAGCTTCTGTCGGTTAATTGAATCTTAAGCCTTTCGGAAATCTATATAAAGATGATGAACTACCTCGTTGGGATGTAAAATACCACTACAATATACATTGTATTATAACAATTTCGAAAACAGTAAGAATTTGTACCAACTAACTATGTGAATCATAAACACGGTTGATAATTTCAATTTCTTTTACAAGGAATCCTTTCAAGAAACTCAACCCTGAGCGAACTCGGAGATATCTGACATGTAGGTCTAAAATAGAATTTCAATTTGAAAGCCACATAACCGCTACGAATGTAAGTATTCTCCCATTGTCACCCTAAAATGAGAGGAACAAATCGTTAAGTCACCCAAATCTGTATAATTTTAGAAAAAAATTTTCCTCGAATAATTTTTTTTTTAATATATAATTTATTCAATTTCTCGAGACTGGTATTGATTACATAAATCAAATGGTATTCATTAAGTTTCACACTGTTTATTATATCAATAGTCCAACGTTTCGGCCAATTCGGCCATCCTCCAGGACAATCTAAACATTTAACAGCTTATTATTTATTCATTAGTAACAATTTTAACAACAACATTATTATTAATAATATACCATATCTTAAATATAAATTCACACCTCACATCAAAACTTAAAAATTGTATTACAGGCTATTTTACTCAGATAATGAATTACAAGTCAAAATCAACCTATGAAAAAAGTTAATAGAAAATCATATTAATTATTAACAAGCTTACCTAAGCTTATATCTAGTTACCTATTTTTTTTAAAACTTCAATTATTAAAAAAATTAATTTTGTATTAAAACTATACTATCCACTGTTAGGAAATTTTTCATAAATTTATTTTACTTAATATCTCTGCATAATGTTGGTTCAAATTCCAGACAGAATATATGTTCAGAACAATATTTTTTTATTTATTTGAAGAAGAGATTTATTTATTGATAGATATTACAATCTGCCACACAGTTGTGGGCAATAGGTAATATTGATAAATGATCACATACATACTAAAATAAAAAAAAA
>NW_027116259.1:255933-272639 GCF_000696795.3 Halyomorpha halys
ATACGAGTCTATGGCTGCTGTTAGGATTAAGGAACGTATACACGGTTCACTAAAAGTTTAGAAATAAGCGACAACTCACCTATATTTTAGCTCTCATGTGAGCAGTATCACTTATTGTTCCACTGACACTGTTTTTTTCACTACTGTTTTAATGTTAGTTCACTGAAAAATAGATTATTGTGGGACACGAAGTAACATATGTTCATTTGCTAACTAGCGCATGCGCACAACTCTCAGAACAATATAAGGCCGAAACTTTTTTTTTTATATAAAATAAAGATTGTAGGTTCAATAACATTAATATTTTTTTTTTTTTTTATTAATGTTATAAATTAAATGAGGACTCCACTGAAGTTACTTATAACGTCTCTTTTTGCTGTGCTTCAGTTATTGGAAATTAGACACTTTGTCCGTTTTATATATTCTTCAACCTTCATAAAGTTTTAAAGTTTTTTTTATTATAATTTGAAATTTTTCAACAGTTTTAATTTTAAAAAAAAAAAACTGATCAGAATTATATTATAATGATATGATACAATAACAATACGGTTTAATATAATTATTAAACGTTTTGAGGCCATCTTCTTTTCAGACGCCTTGGACGATTATAATGAATTGAAGAGTTACCTCTTCAATTAAGAGTTATCTCTTTAATATTTTATTTTAGATTCTAAACATAATGGACGAGTATATTTTTCTTAAAATAAATAACTACAAAAAAGTGTATAGCCTTAGTCACAGATTAATAATGCAAAATCGAATTTTCTAAACTCTTATCATTCTTCTTTTACCCATCCTATATTGTTCCTTTTATATTACATTTTTATGTAATATGTAATAATAATTATAACCTCTTACACTTACCATTTTCTTACAGTTATGATGTATCCTTATTTAATTAAATTATTGTTTTTTTCAATTATATACATTTTGATGTATCTGTTCTCTTTATTAGTTTAGTTAATAACTTTTCACCCTTTTAACCTTACATTAACTTTGTCTTCCTATCTTTTTATTGCAACTCTGATGAAGACTTTCAGCGGAGGTCGAAACGTCGGTAGAAAACAAACAGTTATTATTATTAGCTATTATTCCTTCCTTCTTTACCGCAGCCCTGATGATCTACATAAATATTTTTTATTTTTATTTTGAACTCAAAATGGGATGGTAAGGGAAAGTTGAATGCGTGCACGGCACCAATTGTTTTTTAAATATCAACTACAGTTATTCGTTTTTAAATGTCGATGTTTTGACTGCCATACTGTGTCCTTTATGTGCCATAATGTTGCTCTTACACATCTCGAAGTTCCACTCCCAATTACCTACAGTTAAAGAATCAGTGACCAACAACTTGGGAAACCCAACCACAATCCGAAGACTGAAGCCCAGACTGCTGCAGAACATCCTGTTATAAATTCTATATTTAGCAGTTCTGTTATTGTCACTCAGATAATATTTTATTTTATCTTAATCTTTTTCTTAAATTCACCTCCTTTTTTTCCCATTAGAAGTCAATTATTTATTTGGTTAAATCTTAAATTAATTTTACATTTGGCGTTTACTAAGAATTATTATTTTAATATTTTTATTTATTTATTTTTTTTGTTTTATTTATAACATTATATATAGTTAGGTGTGTCTTTTGTATGAAACTATACCCCATAATCAATTGTTAAAAAAAAGAAAAAAAGGAAATGTAGCTCTTACATTAACCATGTAAGGCCCACCAGGCCGATCTAGTATTAAATAAATAAATAATAAATAAATATATACTTCTCGAACATATTAAAAGATTTATGTTGCCTATTAGGCCAGATGCAGATATCAATCCTTCCATTACAAACTCCCTCACTACCCAAACCCACTATTTTCTATCCTTCCATCCTCTTCCATTCCTGACAATCCTCCGAGGGACTTGAAAAGAAGATGACCTCGAGAACTTCTAATGTAAAATATCATTAGAGAGCTACCAATGGGTAGTTTCTCTACATGCCTGTATCACTCTATTATAATCTATCATCAAATTTACTAAATGTATTTTTATGTAAATACAGTTGTAAGTGTCAATGCAAAAAATAATGTCGATGTATAAAAAGAAATTTTATTTAAAAAAAAATATTCTACAACATTTAGACTAAGTGAAATGTGTGTTATTCTCTTCAATGAAAACTTGTTTTACAGTTGGTGAATTTCCACATCGATTTGTTCAATTTAAAACACTCGGTAATAGGAAAGAGAAAATTGTCCATTAGGGGATGAACTAGATTTTCCACAGTCTCGTTCAATTGTTTCGAAGCGGACTTTTTTCCAATTTCAGTTGATAGATTCGATCGACTAGTATTCAAACAGGCTGTGCATTTTTTTATTTTAACCGCCCCACGATCAAAGACGTCCGTTAGTCGCAATGGTTATTTAGAACTCATCAAAGCATAAACAAATATACGGTTGGGTGGTTCAATTATCGCTGCATACAAAGCTATACACTCCCGTAATGGTCTATTTCAACAATCTATCTGATTTAAATGCTACATTTAGCATTAATATTTCACGCCCAATTCACCCTTAGTCTGCATACTGGCTTAAAAAATTAACTCTTTGTGGTAGAATGGCCAATATTGATAATTGGAAAAAATGTTCAGATTATTCTTTAAACAGTTTATAAAATATTAGCAGACCCGGCAATTCTTTAATATTGCTATACTTAACGTTCAATATAGATTACTTACTCTTAAGCATTTATGTATTGTAGTAAGCAGTTAGCTTTTATGTATAGTACAAAAGCCCAAGAGGAGAAAAAAGGCCGTTATTTCATTCCAAGTTTTGATTACTTTATTAAAAACTATGTATAATTACTAGGCAAAAGTGATTCCTTACCAAGTAAAGGTAGGGAGAATAAAAAATACCGGCTTTTACAAAACGTTAAAAAAATTAATGTTTCATTCAGATCTCTACATTTTCAAAACTCCCAAATATACTAAAAAACCTAAGAGAACATCATTTAAAGTAGAGGAAATTTGCTAAAATATGAGCCCTAATACAGCTATTTACATTTAATAGTTTCCAAGATATAGATTTTTAAAAATCAATATTAAAAAAAAAAAAATCAACGAAAAATCAGAAGTTAATGAATTTATTTTTACAAATCCATACTTCAAAATGTATTTGACGTATAGATGTTTATTAGCGCTCAAATTAAAGCTAGTATATACTGTTAAGTAGTATATGACGTCAGACTTCCTTAGAGTAGTAGTTTTTATGATATTCAACAAAATAAATTTATTTATAATTGTTCGGGCAAAATTCTAAATGTGCAAAATTTATGTTCATGAGATTATCATTGCGAAGATACGTGAAATAAACTACATTATAGTAAGTTAAATTACCTTTATTTTGTTACATGTGGAGACATATGTTCGTCTTACAGTTTCTGAAATATATTTTTTTAAAAATCAAAAATTTTATAGAAATTAACATTTTGTGAGTTTGTTGTGTAAAATATCATAAAAAATACTACACATACAATGGTACCCCAAACTAATACATCACAAACACTACAGGCACACATAACATCTATTGAAGAATGGTGTAAAAACTGGAGAATCAAAATAAATCCTGTCAAATCCCACCAGATCCTCTACCCTCCTGCCCTACAGTATCCTTTCTAAATATTCGAATAACGCCTGTTGAACAGATTCGATACTTAGGACTCCATCTTGACAAGAGACTTACTTGGAATACACATAGATTCCGATTGCTACAACACTTACTTGACAAACGCTCTAAACTTCCGATTCACTACAAAAAATTAGTATACACTATGATAATCTGGATAAATGGAATTGAAGAAGATGGCCAAGGGACCTTCTAATTTAAATTAATGTTTGAAGTACCACCGATGGGTGGTTCCTTCCCAAGATTTTCAAGTGTATATGAAACATACAACATATTTACTTATTGTATTATTTTGTACAGTTGTAAATTACATTAAACTAAAAAAAAAAATAAAATTCTATGAAAACTGGTACTAGTTGAGTTTAAGACAACACTGAAGCAAATATGATTGACTTTTTTATAAAAAAAAAAAATGTTGAATATACACCGACCTACGTCATGTTTTTATTATTTTTAGTAAATATAATAAAGCTTAATGAGATCTGGTATATTATTTTTTATTCTTCGGAAATATATGGATCGATTGGTATATAATAAGCAGGAAAAAAACTATATTTTATGAGCTACACACTGAAAATGTTTAATTTTGTTTTTTCTCCCGTGGAAATTGGGGATTTCAGTAGTTTTAAACCCTCCCATAGCGACAGGGAGTAAATCGGTTCAGTAATTCAAAAATGTGGAGAGCAATTCGAATATTCTTTTTTAAATATATAGATTAAACATTTCTACGTTCCCACTACCATTTTTCTTTTGGAATCAGAGTCGCCTGAACCTATTCTCAATGGGTACTTTAAAAATCATGGACATGATGGAAATATATGAATAATCTATTGAGATGTAAAGAGATTTTTGAAATTGTGAAAAAGGTTGTTGAGGCCAGAAGATTTTCTGAGAATAGTTTAACTGAATGTAAAGAAGGGCGACATCTCTGCATAATTCATGAACTGGAATCGCGAGGTACTTCGCCCCAATATAACTTCCACCGCTCATAGCGATTCGCTACTTCTGTCCAATATAAGAACTTCAACCACAATCATTTCAGCATGTACTCAAGTAGGTAAAATACGATGCAGTTATATATAATAAATATATGAACATTTATTATTAACTAAATGAGGAAAATACAGAGGGAGTTGTGATAAATTTGTAATTTTATCACAACCATTTCTACAAGAAGTCCTCTCTGAGAGCTATTAAATTTGTTTACTAAAAAAAATAAATATGAAACACATTCAGCTTCACTTTTTCGTGATGTAGAAATATTACGATCGTGGAAAATTTTGAATTCAAGTTTCCGACCGATATAGATGTTTTGAGGTCCAAGTCTTGCAAAATGGTCTGTTTTTGTGTGTGTTAATATCCAAGCCTAAAAACAAAGAATCGTACGAAATTGGAATTAAATCTTTATGATAGCTAATTTTTCGATAAAATCAACAGATTGCTCAATATGTTCTCTAATTTCAATATATATTTTATCTTATAACTAAACCCCTTCTGAAATAGATCACTTTAAGTTGAATCAGGCATTACTCCGCTAAAAACTGGAATCTGGGCTGTCTATACTACTATACTACTATGCCTCATCTACTCTATATCACACTTGCCTAGTTACGTTTTAAACAGTGTTTTTCTCCGAATAGTTCTAATTAACAATAAAAAATAATACTTCGTATAATAACTCTTTTTTTAGTATACTATACGCTACGCACGTGGGGTCACCGATTTCTATGAAACATTTTTGGTGATATTAGGTCGAAAAAGTATTAAACACATATCTCAGGGTTCTTGCCAATGCGCCCTAGGAACCGAAAAATAAATATTTTACATAATTTTAAAAATTATTTATTAAATAAATCAAAAATATGTATCCTTCTTTGTTTCAACACTTTATTTTACACCAGTCCAACGTTTCGGCCATTTTAGCCATCCTCAAGGACATCTAAATATTTAACAGCTTATATTATATATTCATTTTTAACACTTATAACAACAACATTATTCACCAATAATATAACATACCTTCAATTATAATTTCTTCCTTATATTAATTTAAAGTTACTTTTGCAGGCTATTCTGCGCTGGTCATTTCCTTTATTATAAGTTAAAAGCCTATTTAAAAAGTCAATTATTAGAATAGCAATGAATGAATTAGGGCAGAATAGCCTGCAAAAGTAACTTTAAATTAATGTGAGGAAGAAATTATAATTGAAGGTATGTTATATTATTGGTGATAATGTTGTTGTTATAAGTGTTAAAAATGAAGATATAATATAAGCTGTTAAATATTTAGATGTCCTTGAGAATGGCTAAAATGGCCGAAACGTTGGACTGGTGAAAAATAATGTGTTGAGAAAAAAAGGATAAAAATTTTTGATTTATTTAATAAAAAATTATTCATTTTATCTTATGCCATTATTGCTCTATATGCATTTAATAGTTATTATATAAGTGAACAATAATATATAAAAAACATATCGAATGATAATTTTTTTGTTCGTACCCTCCAGTAAATATTTAAACTAGTGGTTCATACGTACATATGGTGAGGTGTGCCATATGTACAGCTGGCTATGAGGATACTTTAGATTGCCTTTTGGCATTATAAAGTCGGTGATATGTCAAAATTTGGCTGCCACTTATGTCAAAAATTTTTTTTTCTAACCTCCTAAAAAAAGAAACAAGAACAAACAAATTAGAATATATACAAATGAAAACGTATTTACATATGTTGGCAAATTAAAAGATCTTGTTTTGCCAGTATGGTATTGTAAGATAGGTTGCAAAAAACTCGTAAATACGAATTTTGATAGTTATCGAAAAATGAAACTTTTTATTCACAATATTCGGCCTACTGGGGTGTTTCCCTCCGAATATAAATGTACATAATGTTTATTTAAAAGCATACAACTTCTCTCATAATTTTTCGAGGACAAAGCACGACAAACGTGTTGTCAGGGTATGGTCTCTTAACAATACAAATTTTGTTACTTATACATTTTCGCTTTTGGTAAACATCTGTTTTTAAAGAAAACTAGATCTTTGGGCCAATAGGTCAATGACATAGAAGGGAATCTTTTATTCATTATTTAAGTATTTAACAGTTTTCCACGCCAACTCAACAAATTTTTGAACCTTACCATCTCAGATTTTGTTCATATTTTGAATATTAGTGTAGTCACTGGCTTGATAAAATATGGAATTTAATTGAGATATGTCAACTTGTTTTTGAATTAACGAGAAACACTGTATAGATTAGGAAAATATAGCATTTCTCAAAACAAAATTTTAAATTTTAATTGTAATTCTTTCAAAAAGTAATATTTAAAAATTTATTTATTTATTTTTTTTGCATCCTTCATTGAGAGTAATAACATCATTAGTTCATAAATACATAATATAAGAAATATATTATGTATACTTTAGAACGTCTTCTCCCTTTGATTGCCTTGTGGCATTGTGAAGTGTTGATAAGAGTCCAGTTAAAGTAGTACAGTCATCCTCTACTCTACAGAGGGCCAGAAACACCACCATTCACCAGGAACTCCAGCTACCCTCTGTGCCGGAGTATATAGGCCGAAGGCACATCAAATTTTTTGATGGGCTTAAGGCCTGTGCCAACCCGCTCTTCAGAGAGATCTGCCCTCCAACAAGACCTGGGAGGTGGCAAAGCACTGTCCCCTTAGTAGACGTCCTCGCCGAGGGAAGGACTTCGGGCTCTGCAGCTTGAAGTCATCACACCACCAGCCGGAATGGTCCCTCTCCATTCTATGTAAGCCCCCAGCTAGTATGTTACCAATGTGAAACCGCCTTCAACGGACCCTGTAACTCATCTTATACTGCCATACGGCAAACAAAGTCATTATGTAATCTGTATATATACTATGTATTATATTATATATTTGTAATTTTAATTATATATAAATAAAGAGGATTAGAAAATAAAAAAAATAAAAAAATATAGTCATCCTAACTTAACTGGACTCATATACCTTATAATGTCACAAGGCAATCGAAGGGAGAAGAAGCACTAAATTATACATAATATATTTGTTGTATAATGTATGTATGAACAAATAATGTTATTACTCTTAATGAAGAGTACGAAGTAAAAAATGGAGATACTTCACTCCCGTTCCTAATCCACAATGCAAGTTTCCCGCAGCTCTATGCCGACTAATCGTATGCTACCTTAGTGGAGGATTCTTCGTTGTAAGAGTCGGTGAAGAGCTCTTGTATCCAGCCTCCATCACCAGCAAAGTACTACAAGGCTTTGTGCTGGTACACTTAATCTTCGTTTTCTTCACGGCGGTTATGTTCCTAAAGCATGAAGAGACATTGGTTGCAGCCTATGTGGATGATATTGAGATCTACGCCTATAGCGCAGGCCTAAACGGGCCCTCACCCTTGCCCAGGAAGCTTCTGCCACCATCGTAGCTGTACTGAAGAAAGGTGGTATCAGGGTGAACCCGGCTATGACTGACGCTAATGCAAGGTCTTTTCAGAAAAGCAAAAAGAGCTGCCAGCACCAGGGATTTGATGTTGACGAACAGGGCCGGAAAATCTCCATCCTCTGCCTTGGCGTGACTCAGGACTGGCGTCCCACTTTCTCCCATCATGCCAAGGAGAGGCTCTAGCTAGCCCGATTGAAATCGTATAGACTGCACCACTTGCTCACCAACTCTCACTACGCCTGAAACTACAAATTTTGAAGTCATTATCCGACTAACTCTACTCCATGAAGCACCTCTAATGAGACATCTTTACAATACTGGATACGTGGCAGAGCTTCCAGGGATCCGTCCTTCGAAGAATACTTTGGGGAACCACGCTATAGAGGACCAAGAACAGCGTTGTCCGAGAAGAGCTCCAACTCCCCACTGTACCGGAGGAGTTCATAGGCCGACGACACATCAAATCCTTTAATGGGAGTGCCTGCTCTAACCCTCTGTTCCATGAGATCGCTTCTCCACCAAGACCTGGGAGGTGGCTGAGTACTGTCCCCTTGATCAATATCCTCGACAAGGAAGGCATTTAGACTTGCAGTCTTAAGTCGTCAACACCCACACCGAACCAGCGAAACGGTCCCTCCCCGTTCTAATAATCCACAGACGTTAGCCACAAAATTCAACAACCTTACTTTGATCCTTCATATAACCTTATAATGCCACTAGACAATCGAAGGGGATATATCAAAATAGTTATGTATATTTCATTCCCTATATAATATGACTGTATTTATTGTTTTTATTTTTGTTTCAGAAGAGTATGAAAAAAAAAAGGAGATGCTTTAATTATGGCATGCTACTAATTTTATTGAATATTTTCAATGTAATTTCGGGAATGAACTGTAGTTATTGATGCGTTACAAGGATAGACAACGTCATCGGAAATTGATAATGATAACAATATATCAAAACTTATCTGAATGATAAAATTTAGTTTCCCAATTGCACAAGTAGGGCGAAAAAGTTAATTATTTTAGAATGTTACCCACATCATATATTTCTCAAATTTACACAAACACAAACTATTTAAGGAATAGATATTAAAATATGTACTTTCTGAGAATATTAAAATAATAATTTCAAATTAAGTTTTGCAAAGAAGTTATTTTACTTTGAAATAATGTAGTTAATTTTGTCTCATTTTATTCTTTACTATTTAATGTTTAGAGTGTTACCAATGAGTAGTTTCTCAAGACGCCTATAACACTCCATTTTAACTAGGATCAAATTTACTGAATGTATTATATAATGTACAGTTGTAAATTTCAAGATATTAAAAAAACAAAAAATTCTATTTAATTTATAAATTTCTGCAAATAGGATGTGAATGAGTCTTCTTAGCACTATTACTTTAATATGGTTCTAATAAATTTTTCCCGACGCTTATAATATTGAAATCGAAACTTTAGAGAAACTCATAAATTTACCGAACGGCTTATGAGATAGTCATTATTTACCAAAAGGAAAATCAGTTTATAATAAATGTGTAATAGTGCTAAATTAGTAAAAACTGGGTGTATTTTTTTCAATCTCCGAGGTACAAATATGTTTAATGATGGTATTAATAGGTTAATTGTTGAAGAGAACACAGTATGGAACAAGATCACACTACATAAAATTGAGCTTAATGAAGAATCGATTGTGTGGGATACCAAGTCCTTCAGTTGGATGTCACCGTTACATTTCGTGTTACTCGGAACCGGTGACGAAGCAGAGGAACGGAACGAGAAGAGATGTGGGCGCTATAGTGGGTCATTGTCAGGCGACCTACCCCAAACCTTACGCAACAATGTCATTGCCAGGGTCGTTTCCACAATGTCAGGTCATCTTCCAAGTCTGCGGAGGTCGATGACGGTATTGTTACTATTTGTTGGGATAAATCGGGAGAGCATATTTGAAGCTACGGTAGTCAAGGAGAAAATAAATAATTGTTATCAGGTTGTTAAGAATGTATTTTCAAACTCAATATAGAACTCGATGCTGAAATATGCAGAACGTAATGGATAGTGATAGTTCAAATTTAAATTCTAATTAAGATCGAAATTATTATATGAGTCCAAGTCCTCGAAGTATTATTATAATATTAGGAAATATATCGCGCGTTTCTTGACGTGTTTTTTTCGTAGGGTGGCTTTGTCACTGTGTTACGAGTCCACAAATGCCCGGGGGGAGGCTGTGAATGAGTTTTGTATAATCTTATGCTTGAAAAGTCCCGGATAGGGCCGGGCCCGAACTCACAACCGTTGGGTTGATATACAGGCACGTCTATCTGTTAGTATATATATATGTGTATATTTGTTAGTATTTGATTCCATAAAAATCCCTCACAAAGTGTAGTGAGTACTTCTTAAAAGTAGCTTTTACCGTGTGTTATCAGGGATGAAACAATATGGAAACATTAGAGTAGGTTATAAACATGGAGTTAGTGATTATTCTATTCTATACCAAATTAATTAAACTTTAAAAAAATAAACATATATATATATATCCGTTTTAATATTTCTATAATTCATAGTAAATCATTTTATGCTAACAACATTAGTTGTAATATGAATGCAGTTTGTTAAGAGGTTAAGCTCAAGCAATAACATATTTATGGACAGTTTAGAGTGATATTACTCATGTGGGTTTTCCCCCGATTTTTGAGAATTTTTTACGTTAGAGGGTAATAGGCATAGATCAGGGATTTCGGGAAATAAATATAATTTTGGAGTCCAAGGCAAATTATTTTGTGGTAATAGGGAGAAAATAGTGAGCTTATTTGATAGATGATTTCGTTCTAAAAACATGCTATAATTGGAAAGGTAATGACAGGGTAATATGGAGGTGTCAAAAAATCATCAGAAATAAGTGAAAACTGGATATTTTCATTATGCGAGCCATTGGTAATCCATGTTGTTAACGATTTAAATTCAGTCGTTTCATTTTCCTCATAGTTTATTGTGCTTATAGTGTATATGTATTGTCTTGAGAATGAATCGCTGAAGGTAATTATCCAAAATAAGTTAATTAATTAATCTTTATTGAGTCCTGCAAAACTATTATTATAATTGGATTCTTTTCCAAAGACTTGTTGTGTGTTTACCAGTTACCAATTAAATAAATATCTTTGTATTTAAAAAATATTGTTACCATTAATTATATCATTATTGGGTGGTATTGGGTGATATATTAGTATATAACCTATATCAAGGAAAAAAGTATTTATTTACATAGATATGATTTTATCAGCCACGCCCAAGAAAAATATGTTAAAGAGGGTGGTACATTTAGAAAAGTGTTTGGTGCAAATTTTGTTTATAATTGACCTGCCCACCGACAAAGCCAGCAGGCAATACTCGTTTTTAATAGATTTGCTCAGGACCCTTTCAGCTGTCTATTAACCACCTGCGAAGTACTCTTTGTTGACAGTCACATATCCGGGACAGGTATGACAAGACCTCTGGCAAAGACCCTTATAATATTAATAATTGCTAATACCTCGATACATATCAATAGGTACTAAAAATTGAAATAGAAATAAAATGGCGTGGGTATTTCGTGGACCGCAGAATTAGATATCTTTCTTGTACTCAACGTTTCAGAATGGAATATATGTATTTATGTATTGATGTGTGTGTGTGTAATGGACTGAGGTCTACTCCCACCTCTTGGTGGAATCCTGCCTACACCCATGCCCTGGATATAAGGAGTTTCCTTCAATCCAGTATTCCAATCTATTACCCCATCCCCCCTTCCTGCGAGGTGGCAGGGCAGGAAAGGTTCCAAAAACCCTATCAACATCACCTTATAACTCCTTCTTATGATGCACTCCCCCGTTACCTCCACACTTCTTTTCGACTTCTGACTGTTTTTATTATTATTTTTATCATTATCTATTGTCTTTAATAATAACTGTTTTTTTTTTATTTCTCTCTTCTATCCATCTTATGTTGCATAAATGAACATGAGGAGACCCCTCACCTCCGGATTCTTTTTACTGGTCCTACTAGAATGATACAGAATGGACAATTCCCAATAAACAGATAAGTAATGCAAGTAACCTTAAAATACCACAGGTAGACAAAGGTAATACTCAACATGATTTATTTTGTCCATACAAAAAGCATTCACTAATTTATTGTTTTATTCTGTTTTAGAGGGATCGGAAAAAAAATACTTCTTTCATAAGTCGTGTGAGTTGTTTCTCGCACTTTTGAGGTTTTATTTATTGATTTAGTGCTTCACTACACTTTATTTATTTATACGTTTATTCAAAAGTATATTCAGTTAAACAATAGTTTATATACCGTATCGCATTAGATAATTCGTTTCCATAGTTACTAGCAAACAAAGACTGAGACACGATGTTTGAACGGAACATTAGTGGATTATAGGAAACCTAACATAGAGGCATAGAGGTAGGATTATGTAGTGGCTAAATCCAGGCGGCTGGTCGCTGGTCATGGACTGCTGTTTGCGTTGGGTGAAATATTGCAGCAAACTCGACCAGCGGTGGATTCTGCGATAGCGGCTGCTTAACACACTTTTATAATACTTCGGCTTGTGCTGTCTGGTTTTATCGGCAACGGCTAAACCTCTTTAAAACAGGTTTTGTGTCGAGATATTCTTTGTTCAACGTTTTACATTAAAACTTGTTTTCTATTGCAATTCAAGGGAATCATCACAATATTTGATTTTACAACAACCGGTTTTCATAAAATGTATTTTATGAAAATTATTTATTAGTTATCACAAACATATAAAACAGAGAAACTATAAAATTAATGAGATAAAAACAAAATGTTTAATATGATAAAAAAAATAACTTACTGCATAATAATTTTGTTCGTTCGAAACATATATAGGGACCCCAATATATTAGAAACCCGAAAAAAGCAAAATAAATCGATATGCAGTCGCCCGATCATGAAATAGATTTTGTTTTCTTTTTCAGCGCCTCCGAAATCTTATGAAGGGACCCTAATATGTTTGGGTTAAAGAATTAGTTATCAGTTTTTTCAGTTGGTTTTAACAGTCATGTATCCATAGTTGAAATAGATTTTAGTTGTCCATTTCGACTAAATGTGACTAGAGATTATTTTATTTTATAATTATGTTATTTTATTTATTTATGTTTTCATACATATAGTTTGATTATGTTTATTTTGTTTATCCTTCTATTTGTATATATTTTAAGAGAGATTTTTTTCATTTATTTATTTATTTTTATTCTTATTTTATTTTATTTTAGTAGGAAATCTGATCATTTATCACTACTGCCTATTGCCCACAACTGTGTGGCAGATTGTAATATTTATCAATAAATAAAAGTATTTAAAAATAAAATAGTTGTCCATTTCGACTAACAACTAATTTAGGTATCAAAACAGTAAAAGAAAACTAAAAATCAATTGGTAACAGAACATAATTTTTATTAGCCCTGACGAATCGCTGCAACGTGGGGCGAAACCTTGGTTAGCAATAATTTTTTTCTACTATTTTGGTACCTTTATTGACCGCCACCCGGACTATCTTCCTACAATCTACTTCATACGGTCAACTATCTTCTTCCAAACTATAGTTTAGTTATATAGTTCGTATTAATCATACGTTGTCAATCATTAATGGACCGGGAACAATAAATATAATTTTACAGAGGTTAATTATAGCAGTTTCATTAATTAACTTAATTTTATTGAACTTGTTTCGATGACACTTGCCACAATTAGTATACTTTTTTCCTTTTTGCCTTTTTTAAGTTAAATGAACCACATAAGTATCAAATAACTAATCTTCTAGTTAACAATGGAGGAACTTCACTTTCCTTATACTGAACGATTACACATTAATTCCCCAGAAATAATGATCAGCAATTATATAAGAACACAATAATAGAAGGTCTAGGAAGGATTTTATTTTATTGCATGGAAGTAAAGAAGATGACTTAACTAATTCAAGAACATGGCTTCTTCATAAGGAAGTAATAATGCTGGAAGGATTTTAAGTGTGTTGCGACCCATTTAGAGCTGTTTGTGTACAGTCACTTGACCCAGCTCCGGTGTTTGCCAACTTGTCATAGAGAAGAACTACCACTTGAAGCAACTGTGAAGATCTGTCAATACCAGAGCATTATACCTTGTAAGAATGTATCTCAAAAGGGAAGGGGATTTGTATAAAAACTCAATAATAATCTAAACTAGAAGTTCAAGGAAAATCATATGAATAAATAAAAATGTACACACTTAATTTCCTTGTATGACAAATATTTTTCTCAAAACTCTTTATACTAAATATGTGTAATTTCAAATTAATTTTCTCAGACTTTTCGGCCCTCGGGCTCAGCTAAAATATTCATTTTTTATATACAATAAGCCTCAAATACTTATTATTGATACTTAAAATTTCCAAGGTTTCGGCCAACCAAAAAGACAAGCTTAACAATAAATTCATACCTAATATACAATTTTAAAAAAAATGTTTGCAGTCTATTCTGCCCAGGTCTAACAAAATTAGTCAGATTAACATGTTTTGTCACTTTTTCGTTTTAATTTCAAAATTTTACTTACAAATTAACTTAACACCATTACCATGCAATATTATGTAAAAAAAAAATACGAATATTTTATGGTATAAACATTACATCTATAATATAAATTGTTAAGATCTTGATGACAGTCAGGGCCGTCCGTAGCTCGAATGGTTAGGCCTAGGTCTATCGTTCTGACATCTGCGGGCGGCGCCGATTCGAATCCGGCTTTGGGGCATTGACTTTTTTCATTAAGTGACGGTCCCACAAAACTAAAATCTTGACCCTCTACCAAGGTTAGAATAGGTTGGTCACCTCGATATAACTAAGCAAACACTATCTTCGCTGTCGATTATCTTTAAAAAAAATGTTGTACATTTAAAGTATTGATAAAAATTGTTAATCCTTTTAGGACCTTTAGCTCCAGGGCAATGATAGGACTGCTAACATGCCGATAAACTTCGATTATTTCTGTGATTTTATCCATATTTTCGATGACAAGCAGGCCAGTGCGAGGTGCGTCTTTAACATCAAAAATACCAAAACGAATTGACGAAACCAAAATTTCGCGTAATTAGCTGCTACAGTATCGGGACCATAAATACCATTCACAGTTTTCAACGCCTTACATTTTCGCCGTTATCAAAGAACTGTAAAATGAATTGAATTTTCTCATTGTTGACTTCCCTATTTTACTAACTCACAACTGAATGGACCAAACAAAAAACAGAAAATGAATTTTTTTAGTGCGAAATCTCACCTTGATAATGAGCATAAATCTGAAAATTTTTGATCGATACTTAACGAGATATCTATAGCCATCTACCGAAAAAATAATGGATCTTTTTCCCCAACCTAATATTTTAAATAGAAAACATTTTCTCTCCTTACTTTATTACAAATAAAATCATACATAAAGACCTAAATGTTCCCTATGTGACCGATCTAGCCCAAACCAGATATCACTCCTTCCAGTATAAACTCTCTAACCACTCAGACCCCCTAGTTTCTAATCTTGCATCCTCTTCCATCCCTGACAATCCTCCGAGGCGCCTGAAAAGAAGATGGCCACGAGACCAGCTAATGTAAAATGTCATTAGAGTGCTACCAATGGGTAGTTTCTCTACACGCCTGTAACACTCCAATTTAACTTAGATCAGATTTACTAAATGTATCATAATGTACAGTTGTAAATAGCAATAAATAAATATTAAAAAAACAAAACAAAAAAACATTATTTTTTATTATTTATATATAAAAAAGCTATATTTTAATTGACCTAATTTCGAGAACGGATTATTTTTATTTATATCTTTATCATAAGGCACACTAATAGTTTTTGCGATGATTTTACTAATGCACCATTTGATTAGAAAAATGTTGTTAATAAAACATATTCTGTAAGCGAACTTTTTCTAAAAAAAATCGTTAGTAAAATAAATAAAATAATTAATTGTATTTATTTCAATTACAACTAAGACAATTAATAATTCACAAGAATTCTCTTTTGTGTGCTTCTTTTTTTTAAATTTTTGCTTCTTCTCATCCTTATTTAACATAGTAAGTAGGCCTGTTTTGTAACATATAAGGGTTAATAAATGAAGAAGTTTGTTTTTAGATCCTGGATATTTAGCTACTTCATATGTCCAAAATTGTTTAGAAGTAATAAACTTTAATTTTAATTTTCATCATGGAAGCTTACTTTGGCAGATCCAACCCATTACATTAATAAGAAATTTTCTCATCTTTAATTTGGTACCTTTTACATTTAAGGGTACTGTAAAGTAGATTTTATGAGGAAAATTACGGATAAAAGCAAAAAAAAAAATACAAAATTAGATTTTATCCCTTACCGTTGAGAATCGGTGTCTGGGTCATATGGATTTTTTGTTCCTCTTAAAATATCAGTATCTGCTCCCACAATATAACTACTTATATATATATATATTATAGGTTAACATAGGTTAACCTATCTTCTTTTAGTTCAATCTCGTGTTCTGTTTTTCCTGTTGCTCCCAGTA
>NW_027116259.1:272689-282433 GCF_000696795.3 Halyomorpha halys
TTTACTTAGTTTAAAATATGTTTGAAATTGCAAATTTTACTTCATTAGCTGGCATGTGAAAATATGTTTTCTTAGTATACACGAGTCCTATTTAATTGATTGATCCCTGATCGAAACACGGTTGTACAACCACATTAGGTTTATAATTAGAAAACCTCTGTGCTATTTATTACAGTGTCATATAAATGGAAATAACTTTTCTACCACTGTTCCATTTACCTTGACCCGAAATTTTCTATATCTGTGACACCGATAAAGATAATCGGTTAGGTGATCTAGTTGCGAAGAAAATTAGCTTATGACGAGAGCAATACTCACAGCTGTGATCTAATTCCTGTTTTGATAGCATTAATTTCTGGTAATTGCGAGTGATCGGTTGCGGCGGTGGAAACATTGACAGTTAACATCGCCGTCTATTTGGGTCAGTGGATCATTGAGTGAGTCACCAGGTGAGCTAAAGCCTTTGGTAATGTTTTTGTTTTGAATCGGAAACTCCTTTGTATCAAGAACAAGAAGGAAGAAATAATGTATAGTGCATGAATTGTAAAGATAATATCAACAGACCTAATAGTACAAGAGCCAAGAAGAAAAAAAGGCAGTTATCTCACCCCAATTGTTGATTACTTTAATGAAACTATGTATAATTACTAGTCAAAATTGATGAGTCTACTAAGTATAGGTAGGGGGAACAAAAAATGGCGACTGTTTCAAAACCTTAAAAAAACATTAATTTTTCATTCGGAGCTCTATATCTTAAAAACTACCAACAACACTCGAAAATCTAAGAGAATATTATTTAAAGAAGAGTAAATTTGCTAACCTATTAGCCCTAAAGAGCTATTTAGGCCCAATAGTTCTCGAGATATAGCTTTTTAAAAAGCAAAATTTCTTTAAAATCTTCTGAAAGATTAGTTGTTAGCTAATTTATTTTGAGAAATCTATATCTGAGGAACTATGAGACGTACAGATGTCTATTAGCACTCAAATTAAAGCTAGTTTAATGGACTATAAATAAGTTTATGACCTTTCCCTTCATAAGAATAGTAGTTTCCATGATATTTGCTAAAATAAATTGATTTATAGTTGTTCGGACAATAAGTTTGATTTATGAACAACTTCAATTCAGAAACCATTGGACGTACAGATGTTTGCCAGCGCTCAAATTAAAGCTAGTTACATTTACTACAAAATAGTTGATTATGTTTATCTTTGAAAAAATATATCTCTAGATCCATAAGACGTCTGGCATGTCTGCCAACACTCAAAAAAAAAGGAAATTTAACTTATTACAAAGTAGTTTATGACACTTATCTTCGTAGGGATGGTAGTTTTTATGATATTCACATAGGAATATAAATTTGGCAAATGAAAATTTTTCCGAAAAACAAAAAATCAATTTATTTTAGCAAAGTTCATGAAAACTAATACTCCTACGAAAATAAACGTCATAAAACTACTTTATAGCTCATTAAACTAGCTTTATAATTTGAGTTGCTGATAGATATCTGTACATCAAATGGTTTTTGAGATATAGATTTTTCAAAATAAATTCACTAACTACTGATCTTTCAGTACGTCCCATACAAAATTTTTATGAAATGTTGTTTTTTAAAAAGCTATATCTCGAAAACTTTTTAACGTAAATAACTCTATTTGGGCTTATATTTTAGAAAATTTGCTCTTCTTTAAATTACGTTCTCTTAGGTTTTCTTGTGTTGTTCCTACTTTTTAAGATATAGAGCGCCGAATGAAAAATTAGTTGTTTTTTTTATCCCTTTGAAACAGCCGCCATTTTTTATTCCCCCTACCTATACTTGGCAGACTCATGAATTTTGACTATTAATTATACATAGTTTTCATTAAAGTAATCAAAAATTGGGGTGAGATAACTGCCTTTCTTCTCCTCTTGTACAATAATAATCCCGGGGAACACCTTTATAGCCTGGTTTCATCACATAACTGTCTTAGAATCTTACAAGTTTGTAAGGCAAAAAATAATTTTAAATATTTATTAACAAATTTTATTTATTTATAAAGTAACTTTCTTGAGAAACTTTAACTTTCTTGAGACTGGTTAATTTTGTTTAAATAAATAATTCAATTTTTATCCATTTTTGTGTCAAAAACATTTTATTTTTCTTACAAGTCCGACGTTTCGGCCAATCCGGCCATCCTCAGGGACAATCTATCACTAAACAGCTTTTATTACATGTATGATCTTAACAATTCAAATTACTTAACACTATTATTTATAATTTATCTTACGTTAATAGAATTTTGGAACTAAAAATATTTAAACACTCAACTTCAGGCAGGCTATTCTGCCTAGTTGAGAACAACAATTTCTATGAAACATTAAAACATTAGGTAAACATTTTCTTTTGTTAATAAGTATATCCTACATTATGTCTAATTAACTAATTAGTAAATTTTTACATTTAAAAAAAATTAAAATTCATTTATCATAGTATCTTGTTAAAACTTTATCACAACCTTGCTTGTAACCTTCCTTCACTCAGTTCAAGTATTAAAATTATTTATTATAATTACACTTTTGTTAATTTTCCTCTTTATTTCATTAGTAAAAATCCCATCAAGGCTAGTTATAACTATCCACATTCAATTTATCCTATATTTTTCATAAATTAATTTTACCTTATATCTCTGCACAGTATTGGTTCAAATTTATTGTATCTGTTTTGAAATTTACAGTATAATTAATATTCTCAGATATGTAAATGGATTCAAGTATTTTCCTTTTGAATGTATTATTCTCTTTATGTAAAATCATTGTATTTTCAAAATCAAAAAAGTGCGGTTTTTGGTTGCATGTTGTACTAGTGCCGTTTTATGGATCCCTCTCCTTGTTTTTCAAATCATTATTGTGTTGATAAATTCTGTCACCTAACAATTGCTTCGTTTCACCTACATATATAGCTGGACAGTTTAGACAGGGGATTTTATATATTCCTTGTATAAATTTTGTCCTTTAATATACTATAATAATTTTTGATTTTATTGTTAAACATAAAATGTTTTTGAAACAAAAATGGATAATAATTGAATTATTTATTTAAAGAGGTATTTATAGGCACAGGATGATCCTAAATAGTAATACACTCCGCCTACCGATGCTATGACATCTAGGTCACCGAAGCTATCCTAGACTAATAGCTCGATTCCCGGCTTATCTACAAGAGGGCAAATATTACACCTTTCGGAGAGATGATGACCACTACTTACACAATGCACTCCACCTTGTCCTTGTCCCGATCTGGGTTAGTGGGGTACCAGATCAATCTCGTGCATAGGTGCATCAATGCAACGATGTATGCAGGTGTTGCGGGCGGTCATCCCACATCACAGATCATCCAGTCCAATACTAAACAAAAGTGATCATTGAAATATTAGTACTGGCTTGTACCTCAATAATAAGTTGCAACACCAACTGTCGAACATGAAGGACAAAATGGAAATGTTAAATGCTGCATATAAGTTAAATTTCCAAAAAATATATATTAAAGATGCATTACTGATAAATATTACACCATCATAATTTTTTTTTAATATCTTTATTGAAATTTATAACTGTATATTACATAATACATTCAGTAAATTTGATCTTAGTTAAAATGGAGTGTTACAGGTGTGTAGAGCAACTACCTATTGGTAGCACTCTAATGACATTTTACATTGTCAGGAATGGAAGAGGATGGAAGATTAGAAACTAGGGGGTTTGAGTGGTTAGGGAGTTTATAATGAAAGGAGTGATATCTGGTTCGGGCCTGATCGGTTACATAGGGGACATTAAGGTCTTTATGTATTATTTTGTTTGTGACAAAGTAAGGAGCATTGAGGATTTTGGATTGTAAGGATTGGATCCGAGAGGAGTTCGAAGGTTTAGTGGAGCCCCAAAGCTCAACTTCATATGTCCAGATTGGCCTTATTACAGTCATGTAGATCAGTCTTTTGTAATGTGTTGGAAGTTTTGACCTTTTGTTTAGTAAGTGCTGCAATAGTCGAAATCGACGTGCAGTTTCCTGTCTATTCAGTCAGGTGTGAGGATTCCAGGTTAATCGTTTGTCCAAATGTAGTGCAAGATAGCGGATCTGTTCGACAGGGGTAAGAGCAACATTATTAAATAAAACTGTAGGGCAGTCGGTAGGTTTACGACGAAGGGTAAAGGTTATTTGGTATTTGTTGGAATTTATCTTAATCCTCCAATTACGACACCATTCTTCGAGGGCTGTGATATGCGATTGGAGAAAACCATAAATTTAAGTTCCAAAATCCCACAATAATAGACATGACCCAAAACACTAAAAGTAGAAGGTTTCTGGAAGCAGTTTTACATAGCTAAAAATATTAAATACGTAGTAAACTATAAAACAGACACGTAACATTTAATTACACATAATGCCCATATAATAAATAGAATATCCATAAAATATTAAAAAATCAGGAAAAATATGTGAGAATAAAATGGTCAATCATAAAAAATCATAATTTTTAACTTAAATTACACAATGGATTAAAATTGGACATATCAATTGGCAGGTAATAAATCAACATTGGGCATGTTAATATGGTCAAAAGAGGTAATGTCTAATATAGAGCATTGGTTTGTGTACATAGTTAGATATAATTATATAAGACAATAATTTAAATAATGTAAGTGTAAAAAAATCTCAAACTATGTATTATTGCATAAATGACAAGATTTCAGTATGGAAATTGAAAATATGACTAATATGTGGTAAATATGATGACAAGAATTTTAAAAATACAACACATATAAGATAGATTAAAATTGTTGATAAGAATAACTTAATTTTAGGATTGTAAAGGTGTATGAGTATAGAATAATTGTCAAGAAGCCTTGTACAAGAAAAATATAGAATAGGTTATATTCTTTTTGGAAGTTTTTATTCATCTCAACATTTTTTGAAAATAATTAATATAATCAAACTTCCTAAAAAGAAAATCCAGGTGCCAAGAAGTTTGTTCCATTTTCAAATGGTCTTTCGCAAATGTTAACTGACTAAATTGTCTCAGTGAGATTAATAATAATAATGTGGATCGTCACAACCCAACAAGGGTTCAGTACTTTGTAAGTGAGTTCTGTTTTTAGACAACGTTTATTTTTAATTCACGCCTAACTACTGAATATTTCCCGAATTAAGGGTACCCAATTTATGTGACTGATTGATCCCCAGAGGGTTCCTGAACCCACAGAGCTTACTCACGGCTACAGTAACAGAATAAATAATTATCTTCCACAGCCGGATTCGAACACGGTTTTTTGGAGTTAGTAGCACAACGCCTTACCACTGTGCAAACTCTCCCCTCAGTGAGATTATAATTCAAAAATCAAATAACCTAGATGACTTCGGTGAAAGATTAACTCGCCATTTTAAAGTACTGCACATTAATCTCTACTTAACTTTACACAGATTAAGCTTGATTCATACATCAGACAATTCCAGTAAAAATTGCAATAACAGAACAGTATTTTTCTAAATTGAAAATATTTAAAAGCTATGAGATGAACGATGAATCAGGATCGCCTTGCAGGTTTGGCACTGTTATCAATTGAGATCAAACTAGATAAGGAATTTGACAATTTTAACCTCTTTGATATATTTTTTTACAGAACAAAATTAGGAAAGAAGAATTCAAGTTGTCTAATATAGTTTTTTTTTTTAAATATTTATTTAATGCTATTTAGAACTGTACATTATAATACATTTAGTTTAGTTTAACAAATCTGATCTAAGTTAAATTGGAGTGTTACAGGCGTGTAGAGAAACTACCCATTGGCAGCACTCTAATGACATTTTATATTAGCTGGTCTCGTGGCCATCTTCTTTTCAGGCGGTTTAGAGAGTGGTTAGAGAGTTTATAATGGAAGGAGTGATGTCTGGTTCGGGCTAGATCGGTTACATAGGGAACATTAAGGTCTTAATGTATGATTTTATTTGTGACAATGTAAGGAGCATTGAGGATTTTACGAAGGATTTTGGATTGTAAGGATTGAATACGAGATGAATTCAAAGGTTTAGTGGAGCCCCAAAGCTCAACTCCATATGTCCAGATGGGCCTTATTACAGTCATGTAGATCAGTCTTTTGAAATGAATTGGAAGTTTAGACCGTTTGTCAGGTAAGTGCTGTATTAGTCGGAATCTGCGTGCAGTTTCCTGTCTTTTCAGTCTTGTGTGAGGATTCCAGGTTAGTCGTTTGTCAAGATGTAGTCCAAGATAACGAATCTGTTCTACAGGGGTAAGAGCCACATTATTAAATTATACTGTAGTCGGCATGTTTACGACGAACAGTAAATGTGATTTATTGGGATTTATTTTTATCCTCCAATTTCGATTTTGAAAAAGACAGGACAACCTTAATTTTTTTTTTTAGTTCCAATTTTGTTACTATATACAAAATTGAGTTTGAATGCCATGTTCTTTTACCAAACATTCTTACTAATGTCGCATGTTAAATATTAGGACAGTCTTGCCTGGTTCCTAATGATCAACTATCGTAAATGCGTCCCCTAAACCATGATACCACCATGACCTTTAAACCATGATACCACCATGACCTTTAAACCATACTCAGAACACTAACCTTGCTCATTGTTTGGGACATTGACTGTATCAGGGTTTTTAGGGATGTCCGCAAAATAATATGCAAATGAAACTTGGGCTTATCGACAGATAGAAAATAGCTATTATTTGTATTAAATATATAATATAATTTTATTTATTTTTTAAATTATTAAACGTATTTTCGGTACTAAACTTTTGTTAGTCGAGGTGTTACTTCAGACATGCATTAAAGTTTTTTTTCTTTATTTTGAAAACCTTATAAGACATTTTATTATATTTTTTCAATTATGTACTGTTTTTTTCTTGTATCTGTTACTCTTTTATCAAAAGACAATCTGCTATTTTTGTAATGTTATTCTAAAGGGATGTGTGCCAGAATAAATAATCAATTTATTATTAATTTATATAATAATACTAGACAAAATAAAATTGGCCTTCTGATTAACCAAAGAAAAAATATGAAAAAAAAAAAAATTATTTTTAGAAGAGAACAAGATAACAAGCAATGAATACAGATAATAAAAAATAAAATATAAACAGAATGACATAAAGTGAATAATTTTACAAAATGGAATAAATAAAATAAAGTGGAAAATAAAATGTATATATAGATATTTGAGTAAGTAGGTAAAATAACATAATTAAGGAAATAAATTAAAAATGAAATTATATAATGCAAAGAAGTATGAATATATTAGTTATTAATAATTTAAAAATTGAAATATGGAAAGAAAAAGAAAATCGAGAGAAATAAAATATATGTAACCATAATAATTGATAAAGAGGCAAAATATAAGTAAAGTTTGACAAAAGAAATGAATAGAAGAAAAAAAAATTTTGAAAACAACAATAATAATATATTGTGAACATAACAAATAACGTGGGTAAGGAAAATTGAGAAAAGAAGGGGGGGAGGGGGTTAAATAAAGATAGGAAAAAACTTAACTAAGATTTGGATATAATAGGGTATGAGATTAAATTGATTAATGTGTGATTAAATAAAAACATATTAAATTACATCAACATTGGGTTAAGACGAAGGGCTGACTTTTAGCCAATAGATGAACTAATCAAGGAAAGGAAAAAAGGTTATTTTGCGATATCCATGTAATCAACAATTAGGGTTAGATCTATACAGTAAAACAAAGAATCATAGTAAAACATATTACATAAGATTAGAGTAAAAGTAACGTTTTGAGATATAACAGTTTTGAACTGTATGGATCATACCGTTATTGCTAGGATTTCATGCATATCTCAAGATAACCATTTTTTTGAAGTGTTACACTGTTGAACTGGGAAAGCGATATTATATGTAAAATTTAGTTAGATTAATAAAAAAAGTTAAAAATATTTTATAGAATACTGCTTGAAAATCTGTGAAATAGAGGATGGAAATAGTTTTTGTGCTATTTAAATAATCAACACCTTTCAAACACTATGACCCGCATGTTCATAGATTATGCTGTCAAGTACTTCAAATCTGAAAAAAATTGTAAAGCTCTTTCATTTTCTACTTTATTCACTTAAATTAAAAAAATGAATCTCAGGGTTCCCCTTAAACTTCACGACTCCCCACTGCCATTTCGACAGTTTCACTTCCCCATTACTGATCTCTTCCACGTGCTCTTGGGTTGCCGTTGAAATGAAAAACAGTTTATTATTCGAGGACTAGGTCCTTTTAAAACAATTATAAGGTAATTTTAATTTTACAATAACATATATTGGCCAGAAACAATGTGGTTGCACTTAATAAAAACTTATATTAAAATTGTATATAAATAATTTTAGATACAGAGAACAAAAAATTAAAAAACTAACTGATTAAATATATAAAAAAAGAAAAAAAAAAGGTAGTTACAAAATATCTGTACTATTATAATTTTGGATTATATTAGTGAAGTAAAAGGTTATTAAATAGAAGGGCTTTAGACGAGGAATGGGTTGGTACATGATGTATGTTAGAGGAAATAGAGTTCCAGTGAAAGGCAGTTCGGGTAATAAATGATTTAACAAACGCAGCAGTTCGGTGAGGTGGAGGGTAGATGTCAGATAAAAGGAACCTGGTAGTACACGATTGGACTAAGAATTTGAATTGCAGATTTTCTAGGATATAGGAGGGGCGTCGAGTACTAATTGCTTGGAATACAAAGGAAGTTTGGAAATACTGACATCGGAAGGATGGATAGAGGCACTTCAGCTCGGCGTAATACTGGATTATGTGCGTATCTCTGCTGATCCCGAAAATAATTCGCCCTATGCACTCTGTAGATTCCAGTCAAGTGCATGTTTCTCTTATTGCATTGTCATGCTTTCTTAGGGTGTGACCAATTCACTTCCATTTCCATTCCTTGATTAGTTCCTGCATTTGCTCAAGGCTAGTCCTCGGTCTTAATTGTAAATAACCCAACAGTGATGTAATTACTTCCTTTTTTATTTAATCTTAAATCCAAATATTCTAAAAATTCTATTCTTTGTTTTTTATTGCGATTAATTGTCTAAATATCTTCTTAAATTTGTAAATTTTACCAATTCGAGCAGCATACTTAGGCCTTAACAAACAAATATAATCGTATAAGGCTGAATCGGTTGGGATTTGTGATCAAGAACGATTCTGGAGTAATTTCATCGATTTCTACGAAGTGGAGGTGGTTCTAATCAATTCTAATTTATTTAATGGTTAATTTATATGTTTTTCCAACAGAACACTGCACCATGACCTACATATTCCTTTTGTCCTTGACCTCATACCAACCAAATTCTGAAAATCCATATAAACCTTTCCAACCATCCTAATCCTTTGGTTCAAACCTTATCTAGTTCCACCCATCCCTACACCCCACCTAGAAGGTTGAAACGGCAGTGGTCAAGAGACTTAATAAAATAAAAATGGACAATTGGAGTTCTGGAAATGGTCAGATTCTCCACTCAAGTTGAGTGTTTGCGGCTTTAGCGCACTTGCTCAGCCTCCACTGACTCACTACCAGTGATGCGGCGAGAGGGATGCGCTGGGATCTTTTTAAGTCTGCTCTACCCCTCACGGTCACACGTGGGGGATCCTCAGGTCGTTTGTAGAAATATTGTGTATTAGAGTGTAAATGTGACTAGAGACTATATTATTTTATCATTATGTTATTT
>NW_027116259.1:282878-301245 GCF_000696795.3 Halyomorpha halys
TTCATTTTGTTTATTCTTCTGTTTGTATATATTTTAAGAGAGTTTTTCTTTTTACTTTATTTATTTATTTTTTATTCATTTATTTTATTTTGGTAAGTATGAGATCATTCATCACTGTTACCTATTGCCCACAACTGTGTGGCAGATTGTAATATCTATCAATAAATAAAAATGACTAAGAAAAAAAAATTATATGTTTAATATAATAAAATTTCTAGTTTTCAAAATGTATTGATTTATAAAATGGAGATAATTAAATTTGCCAGAAAATAAATTTAGCATCCCAGATTGGCTGGATAGGGAAGTTGTATAGATTTTGATATTTATTCTTTTTTACTATGAGTTTCCCGGGAGTAAATTTTACGACACTCGATTTCTGAGCCACTATGTTCTAAAAGTTTACGTAGAATCCTTCTGAACTATTTCAAGATATATTTTGACCACAACCTGGTAGGAGTCAGATTAAGGTTTCAACATAGTAGACAAGAATGGAAGTGAATATTATAAACACTGTGTAGTTTATAGAGCAAATTAAGGTTTTACGGTTTTATTATCTTAGTTATAATAAAATTGTATTCTATGTTTTATTGTGTTTGGCGGTCTAAATATGGTCTTAAATCTGTAAATTGTACGAATTCGACCAGCCTAAATTGGCCTTAACAAATATAATCGTAACGATCTGAATCTGTGGGGATTTGTGATCGAGAAGGATTCTGGAGCAATTTGACCGGTTCCAACAAGTGGAAGGGGGTACAGATCTAATAATTCTAATAGTTCGTTTTAATAAATTCTAATTTTTTTGTTTTGGTAACTATATGTTTAAATATAATAAACTTTCTTGTTATTAAAATGTATTGAATTTATAGTATGGAGATACATTTATTTTTAATCTTTACTAAGTAAGAGTTTCCACAGGGTGAAGCATTACGATAGTCGATTTCTGAGCCACAAATCTTAATTTTAATCCCCGTTCTTAAAGTTTACGTAGAATCCTTCTGAAATATTGCAAGATATATTTTGCACACGGACAGGCAGAAATAGCCTTTACACAGTGTAAGTTTTGGATATGGTAGACATGATATAACAACAACGGAAGTAAATATTATAAGCACTGTATATATAGAGCAATTCGAGGCTTTAAGACTGATCACTATAGATATTGTGGTAGAAATTGTTGAGATTTTACAAAATTAAAAAATATAAAGACCAGGGAAGGATAAAATTATGAACAAATGATTTTTATTTTGATGTTGCTATAAAATTCCTATTTTAGATTATCGTGATGTTGAAATAACTTATGTAAATTTTGTACATGAAAAGAATACGACAGTTTATGAAAGATAACAAAGTCGTATTGCATTCGGGAATGTTCGGGTGGTCTCGGTTTTTTTTTCTATCCGAATGTAATGCCTATTTTTCCTTTTTTCTCATTCATTCATTCATAAAATTCTTAGTTATTTTGTATTGATCTATTGTTTCTATTAATGAAGACTGTTTATTTATTTTTTCTAAATAAACAAAATTGAAGTTATTTTAGTGAAATATATATTTTTTTAAATCGTCATTACAGCACGGTCAGCCTATTTCGATGAGAATAAGACTTAGCTGATATTAAATTTTAATTCTACATTGAAATGCCGAGTTTTATTAAAATTGTTAGTATTTTTCGAGAAAATCGAAAAAAATGTGAAAAAATCGATTCAATAAAGCGGCACTTCTGGTCTGACGATTTAGGCGAAAAAGTTTCCATCATATCCCACGTATATATAGCCATCTTAAATACATAATTTCCGTTTCATACGGTGTTTTGTTTTTTAGCAAAGCTTTTCACGGACATACAAACCACTTTGCCATTATACATCCTATAAATAAGGTGTAAATAGTCGATAGTAGGACGATATGAGAAGATGGCGGGAGTGCGGTCAGCAAAGATACTCAAATACACAAAACTCATTTAAATGTGCCGAATTTTCGACCTGAAAACCACAGCTAATTGCATCGGAAATCACAAATAAAGATAATAGAAGATTACATAAAAAAAAGGTTCATGAAGTTCCTCTCCCAGTTACTTAGACAGTTAAAGGAGCAGTGACCTAGAACTCGGGAAACCCAACCACAATCCGAAGACTGAAGCCCAGCTACAGAACATCCAGTTATAAGTTCTATATTTATCAGTTATGTTATTGTCACTTAATGAATTATATTTTATTTATTTTTTTCATATTTTTCCTAAATTATTATTTTTTTTCATTAGAAGTCAATTATTTGTTTTGTTGAATCGATAAATGTAATTATTTTTGTAATTAACTTTACTTTTATCTTTTATTAAGAATTATATTTGTATCTATTTATTTTATCTTAATTTTTTTTATTTATAACGTTGCATTCAGTTAGGGGTAGTCTTTTATGTGAGACTATACACCACCCCCATAATCAATTGTTAAAAAAAAAATGTACCTCTTACATTAACCATGTAAGGCCCACCAGACCGATCTTATATTAAATTAAAAAAAAATAAGACCTGAAATTCAGGTCGAAACGATGGCAAAAATAAATATTTTTTATTTATTTGTGTATCTTTGCTGACCGCACTCCCGACCATCTTCTTCTCATATTCCATATATAAGTAAGTGAAATTTAAATAGTATATGTATTATTTAATGTAAATATGATTCAATGTTATGTAACATACCAAAAGAAGGGCACCAACAGATCGGACGAAGCTTATAGTCAGCAGTCAATACAAATCGATAGGTCATATCACCACAAACCGACCCGTTCTAAGACAGCTACTCATGAGGTCGCGATGATTAGCGACTGCTGCGAAGATGTGCATCCTTACTTATCCTTGTAGGTGGTACAAGAGGCTTAGGATCCTGTGAGAAGACAATGGGACGACAATGGGGAAGCTCTAGGTTACAGATATTGGTCAGGGGCGCGCCCCATGTGGGTCTTTATCTCCGTCCTTCTGGGTCGGCATCGGAAGGATTCCTTCCATGGCGTCCAGCTGCCGGCCTGGGACCGATATTGAGCAGGTTACACGAATAAAGGTGGATGATTTTCGAAAAAGAAGAAAAAAAGAAATTTGTATCGCCTATTTAAAAAAAAATCACAGAACTCACAACCCTGTAGACATTCACTCTTAAAATGAGTCGTACACATACATGAATTTAAAGTATAATAAAGATATTTATAAAAAGTTGATTATAAATTATACATGAACTCTAAATATCGATCACTTTTTTTGATGGAAAGTTCAGAAAAGATTCTTTGTAAAAATTGCTCTTGAATTCTTCATTTTATAATAAAAGGCTTTCTTTGACACCTGATTTCAAAGTTGTAAACAACAATTTGTAAATTAAAGCTTAAAATTTTTAATTTTAATATTCAAACTAATGAAATGTCTAAGAAAAAAAATTAACAATTATAAAAGTTATTAAATTCCGCATCTTCCTCAACTTTCTTTTGAGTCTGGCATCTTTTACTATTATAAAACTTTTTTTTTTAATTAAATGCTTTTCCCATTATACATATTTAATTTGAAGTAAATACAGTACAGTATAAAAATTTGGTACAAATATACCATATTTCACATCTACTTATGATTAATGTTTCGACGTTAAAACTGGCCCTGTGAAAAATTTAAAATGTAAACAAATATAAAATATAGTGAAAAAAAAATTACTTTGCCTATGAGAATATTGAATAATTAATCAATATATGTATTATTTATCCAAATAATAAATGAAATAATTACTTTATACATTATTACTTCTTCGAGACTGGTTTTATTGTTTAAATTAAATAAGTTGTATCCATTTAAGTCTCAAATACTCCTTATTTATTTTTTTTTTTAAATTATTTTTCTATTTTTTATTTATTTTATTTTATTTTTTTTTTACTTTTATCATGCCATAGGCGTTGATGACCAGAGGGTTTTACGCCTTTAAGCAACAAACAACAACAACAACTCCTTATTTATATATTAAATTTCCGAAGTTTCGGCCAACCTGGCCACCATTGAGGAAAATGTTAACTATAAATTCGCATCTCAAATCCAACCATTAAAATTGTTTGCAGGCTACTCTACCCAGATATAATAGTATCTAATAATTTTAGTTAAATTAACCTATACTGTCACTTTTTTATTTAATTTTCAAACTTATAATTACAGATTATTTGATACTTTTAGAAACAATAACACGATTCTAAATAATAAATATAGCCAAATACCAGATGAATTAAAAATAATTTATCAATGAAGAATTGTAATTTAATGCCAGTATGATTAGAGCTGTTCAATTTAAGACTGCGACAAATAGGAAATTTTTTTTTTCAATAACATGTCATTTTTTCTCAAAAAGGCATTTGACCAGTTTTTTGCGAGAACTTAAAAATTTATCTAAAACCATTATAATTAAAAATCAATTATCTGTAAGGAAAAATATTGCCTGTATTTTTATAACAGGCTATTGTATTAAATATTGTAAAGCACTCAACAATTTTTTTTTAATTATAAATTGACCAAATTTTTCAAACCTCTTTATTTTTTATATGGTTACAGAATACAGAATAATATAATGCAATACATTATACATATACAAATGACAATAAATTGAGCAAACAAGAATGTAATTTGTTATATGAGAATGTACAACAATATTTATATATTAATAAATAAATATAGTTAGTAAATAAAGATTAAAAACCTTCATATATTTCTAGAAGATCTAAGTCTGTCTGATTCCGTCCTTCATAGATATAACTGAGCAATATAACTGCTCATCTAACCTTGCATGAGGTCATCGAACAAATCTAGCCGTTATAAACAATATGATAGAATATAATTCTTGTTTTCGACATAGGTCAGTGGTCTCTTATATAAAAGAAAAAAAATGGATTTTTACTATTAAATAGAATTATGGTGGTTTTTAATATTTATTTTATCGATTTTTTACAAATATCTTCTACTATGTATAATTTTATTTTAATAGGATATAATTTTTTTTATTGAAATATTTTTTGTTCTTTTAAAAGTGTTATAATCTAAAATATTCTAATATGTTCATGATTTTTTATTATTTTATAACTCTTTTTTTATAATAAGTTATTCAGGTTTTAGACTATTCCAAGGACTGGTTGCACCATCATAATTTAAACTAAGATTTCTTAAATCTCGAGTAAAATCAATAGTTATCCGTTAACCCTCAAATCTAGCGGTAAACTTTATCGGCCTGTAATGTCCAGTTGAACAGAGATTTAGAGAAAATTTACGTTTAAGTAGGTAACCATACCTGGAACCTTCCATAGTAACAATTAGATCTGTTATCAAGTTGTATTGTATTATTGCGTTTCTTTCCAAATTCAATATAATGGATTTTATTGTGATTAAAGATTTTACAGACAACCAGGACTACAAAGAATTAGTTGCTTAGGCAATGATGAAAAAAAAAGTATTCTTCGACAAAATATTTTTTTACAGAGGTCGCATGAAAATAATTTTCAGCGATTTTGACCGTCAAAAGTGCCTGTTGAATCAATTTTAAATTTAATTGGACCTAAAATTTCTAATATTAGCAATAGGAATTGCGGATTTTAACTCAGTTAAAAGGCAAGTTTTCAGTTAACTCAGTTTCAGGCTAAGTTGGTAACGTGGTTAACTAAACTGTAGACCAGAAACAGGTCGCCAAGTTATCAGAGTTTTATTAAACCTCTCGGAGGAATCTAATTAATAGAAATCTTTGTTTTACCATGAAGTGATGCAACCAGCCTTAAGAATAATCTAAGCTTTCATAAGTGTAATATTTACTAGTAAGCAATCAATAAATGAAAATAATACATAGTCATAAAGGAAAAAAAGTAAATGCAGGAAGTGAGATCGATAAATAAATGTTTAATATGATGTAATTTTCTTATTTAAAAATTTAATTACATTTTTTTTAAACTTAAGTAATAACTTAAATAAGAATTTTCATTTAAATAGATTACGGCACTACATTTTTTGAGAGGTTTTAAATATAAATTGTTCCTTACGAAATTCTATCTCTAGTTTTTTAGTCAATTTGACTCTAATTATTTAAATATAACAATAGATTTGTTATAGACTCATAGGAAAATATTTTATGACACAATTAAATGTGTCATAACTAGGGGCGACTTCTATTTTATCTTGACGTTAAAACATAATAATGTCTTAATAAATGTTCTTTAATGTTATAATCTCTGATTAAACTGCTTAAGGCTGGATTTACGGTTTTGTATTTATTTATTGACAACCCCAAGAAACTGTTTTTTTTTATTACTTGTTAAATATAACATTTATTTTGTGACTGCACAAATTTGAAACTTAATTACTCACTTTTATCTTTTATAGGTATAACCTAAAACCACACACTTTTCCAAAAATACTCTTATTTTAACATAATTGTACACCTGTATACGAGGTATAAGTTGTTTAGTTTAAATCCTTAATCAATATGTGAACCTTTGATATCAAAAGTTGTGTTAGCGTTTCTGTTCTTATTGAAGTTAATTTTAATTAAAATAATTAATGAATTAAATGATTATTTAGTCAAAACTTTAACTTCAAATGCATTTAAATAGCTAGTGATTAACTGGACTTAGCTCAAAAGTTGTTATTTCGCATAATAAACTTTATAGAACCTCTCCTAAAGTTTTGAATATCTCAAAGCTCCATGTTTGTCTAACAATTCTTTTACATTCTACGGCTTATATTATCATAAAAAGTAATATTCATTGTTTTATTTATTTATTTTAATATGTGGATCTGTCGATTTGTGTGTTTTGACTTATTTATTCATTAAATTATTTTATTTTATTAGTATTATTATTTTTATTTATTTATTTTTTTTAAAACTTATCCAAGTGTTTCTTGTAACCGACTTTTTATTATATTTTCCTTTGAATCTATGTATTAGTTTTGTTCTGGTAAAATATATTTATTTGTTTGTTATTTGGTAAACTGATCTACTGCTATGACTATTATTAATGGTTTGATCTCACACTGCCGTCTAATAGTGAATTTGTTTAACGGGTTTTTACTAACGGATTGATCAGTATACTGTGTAATGTAGCAACCCAAAGTATTTGGGCAGCATGGATGAATAAAGTATCTCTCTCTATCTCTTTTAATGTTGTAATAGGTATATTATTCACTTGATGAAATAAACATTTTTAAAAAGTAATACAAAATAATAAAATATTTTAATAAATATATAAAATAATATAAAAATGTTTTAGGTTAACAGTTACAAAAATATGTATTCAAACGACAGACCAGAATTAAAAGGAAATAGTTTGGAAAAATATATAAATTAAAAAAAAAAGTCAAATACGTTTAAATCCTGTGAAATGAAAAATAACAGATAAACAATAAAAATCAGATAATTTATATTATTACATTTTTTATCAATACTTGTACTTAAGAATTATCATAACTTGAGCCGCAATTAGAAGTATTCTATGGGAAATTTAATGACTTTAAAGTAATAGGCTTAACAATATACTAAGTAATAATCATAATAATTTTTTTAAGTTTAATTTAATACCTTTGACTTAATAATTTAATACTGTGACGAAGAAAGACTACTCAACAATACATCACATTGTGTCATTATCTTGTTTTGATTTGTTTGTAATTGCTAGAGGTTACTGAACTCGTTAAAAGTTCCTTTCGAGTAGTAAAATGATGGTAGAGAAAACTACATAAAACGTTCTGTAGCTTTGGGATCTTTATGGTCGATTTATTACTAAATCTAGTAGGAAAGTGTTCAAGATACTTTATAATGTTTACATTTATTATATTATCATTTTTATATATTTACTAAATTTATTCTTTATAACAAAAACTTTAATTAATGAATATATTAGCAATTTTTTAGCGATTATATATATCTATTCATTTTCAGTATTGATCGTTTATTACAGAAATAGTTTATGTAATAAATTCATGTAATAGTTCACTACTTTAATTACTTGTTATATTAATTATAGCAAGATATGTTATATTAATATTTTATTATTATAATTAACATAGTAATAAGTAAGCAGTAAAACACATGCATTTTAGTCTATAGTACGGCATCAGTCTTAATGTACTCGTATAACTGGATTTTATTTGGCTTATGATTTAATATTATAATATGTAACTAGAAAAAATATTAAATAATAATAAAAATAAATTATTCCTGTAATTAATAACTAATACTGAAAATTGATTGAAATATAATCGTTAAAAATAATAATATTTTTATTAATTAAAGTTTATATAGAAATAGAAGGGAGGCTCTCAGGCTGGATTCGAACCGCACGACGCAGTTAAAGTTGACGCTCCAACTCTCTTGGATTTATTATCTGTTACATTGATACTGCTTGTAAGTATCATCAGAAAGAAAATAACAATCCCCAAGTCCTGGAGACTTCTGTCTGGAATTAATCAGGATAAAGCTGTATCTCTCAACATGATTAAACGTTTAAGATCTTGTGATCATGATATTACGTTTAAAGTTCAGATTTTTATATAACTGCATATTTTTTTTTTACCTAATGCATATTTTATTTTGTTTGGATGACTTTTTTTATACTTTTTATTATTATATTTATGTTTAAAAATAATATCTATTAAATAAAAACAAGCTTTATTTTGCCTGTAACCACTATCTCACTCATTGTTCACTGTATTAAAAAAGTTTTTTTCTTTAATCAAGAGAAAGCTATAAAAAAAAAACCGGCCTTAGAATGGAATTCCCAACTAGTTATCGAATAAAAAAAGGTATAATCAGTTTGGTTTCCGAGTAATTAATACAACATTGCTATGTTTTCGAAAACTTCAATCCGAGTAAAAAAAAATTAAATGAGTCTCGTTTCGTGGCTTTTCGGACAATATGTTGTTATTTTATCAAGATTTAAAAAAAAAAAAATTTGGCTTTAATGTTGGAAAAAAATTACCCAATGCATAGTAATAAATCTATATTTAATGTTTTTTATAATATTTTTCTACCAATCAAAATATTATTGATAAAGAAACTTTAAAAGTTAGTGAATAATTATTCATTATTCTACAAATAGCAAAAAAATAAAAAACGATGGTAGCAAAGTTTATTATTCAAAATTATTTTTCTATGAAAAAGTAAAATTGCCTAAATATAAATTAATCAATGACAGTGGAAATGGGATAAATGTCAAAAATGAAATTGTGTTATTTTTTCAATAATTTATGATATTTTAAATTAATTTTAATTGCAGCAAGACTATTTAATGTATTATATATTTGTTTAAAAAAAAGTTAAGATCTTTTCTAGTAGCTTACCAAATTCATATTAAATTTTTAAAATAAGCATACCCGTATGAATTATATTTTATTAAAAATGGGGGATTAATGGTAACCAACGTTTGAAAAGTGACATTCTATTTCCTCTGGCAGTATTATATTGTATTGTATATATAGTATATTGCATTTTATTTATATTGTAAATTAAAAATCAAGCTTTTTATGTCGTTGAAAATAAAAGCAACTTGGGATATTTCAACTCTGTTTCGAATAAAAATTCGAATAAAAAAAATAAAAATTAAGAAACCGAAGTGCAGTAAATTTCAATAATACAATAGCATAAACCGTTATTATATAAGTTTTATACTAAATTTCAAATTGAGGGGTGATAAATTTCTAAATAATCTATTAAAAAAAAATCTCTGATATTATATAAACCAATATACAGCATACTGAATGTTTTACCCGTGCATTAAAAGTTGTTTTGGGAATGTTCCCAAGGAAACCCATTAACTTTAAACTATCCGTTGCTTAAGCTGAGATACATTGTAACTCTGAAAAAACTTTAAACAATTTAAATAAAATAAATATCAATTTTTCATTCTAGGGACATGTCAATAGAATTCCTTAGTCAGAAAAAATATATAGATATCTTACAAAACTACTATTATAATATATAGATATTATACTATAGATATCTTGTCCCAAAAAATTATTGAATAACCCAATAATTTAAATCAAGGAAATTATTTGTTATTATTACTTCTAGTTAATTGTTTAATATACTTCCACTAAGTAGAAATTTCAATGAATGAGTATTGTATCTAGAACGTACAGTGAATGAATAAACTACAATGGGAGGGAATATTTTTAATCCTATATAAAATTATTTCCATTGAAATTTTTACATTTCGTGAAAATTAACAAATGGGTAAATTGCTGTGGTAAAGTTTATGAATTACATAGAATTTCAATTCATTGCTAATTTTTTCCAGATTTGGTGCCTTGTTCATGTAATTTTATTTGTAACTAGTAAACCCTATATTTGAGGATGTATATACATTAATTGATCACTGTTGAGATTTTTATATTAATTAATATTGATGCTGTTATAAAACGGTAACTATAGTAACATAAATACAGATAACTACGCTGTATAATCGTTAATACTGGTTTGATTTATTAATATTTTTTTTATTATTTAAGACAATTTGATTATCTATGATACTGTCAAATGCAGGCTACATAAAATATGAACAGTTTTATATGTTAACCATTACTGTTCTTTAATATTAATGTTTTTTAATTTATTTGAAAAATAGTATTTGAAGATTTCAAACGACGCTAAAAAATATGCTTTTTCCTAAAAAAAAATTTTTTGTTGAACTACTTTAATAAAATTCTCATTATGTTCTTTTAATTTTTTGGGCATAAAAAATCATTTTACAAAATCAGTAATATATTTTTCTTATTTTTAAGAAAGTGATAAATCTATTAGCATATATTAACCATAAAAAAAATGTATATGTAAGAAGATGATCGGAGTTGCGGAACAAAAAAAAACAAATAGTTTATAACTATTTTAATGTTCGAAATTTCGCCCCACTTTGAAGGGCTTGAAGGGGTAAAAAGATACAAAAAAAAAACTGAGAATCTTACAACAATAAGGTAATTTAAGCTAGGATATATATTATGTAAAAAAAAATTGATACGAAATTACATATAAATAAAAGGAAGGAAGACATAAAATATTATTAATATAAAATAAGCTTGAATAAACAATGATAAGAATAAAAAAATAGGTGACAATGGTAAGAATAAAAATTTTAAAAAATACGTAAAATATACAGTTAAAAAATTACAAAAGACGTACATAAAACAAAAACAATATGAAAAAAAAGAAGAAGAAGAAAGTACAGATTAAATAAAATAAACGTCTTGAAATAATAAATATAAATAAAAATAATAATAATAATTTGCTCTTTGCTCATTTAATATGATTATAATTATTTTTATTTTTTCAAGACTTTTTTTAATCTCTACTATCTTCTTCTTCTTTTTTTTTCTGTATTGTTTTGTTTTATGTACGTCTCCAGTACGTACATAAAACAAAAACAATACGAAAAAAAGAAGAAGAAGAAAGTAGAGATTAAATAAATGTCTTGAAAGAATAAATATAAATAATAATAATAATTTGTTCTTTGCTAAATTATTACCATTTAATATTATTATTATTATTTTTATTTATATTTATTCTTTCAAGACGTTTATTTAATCTCTACTCTCTTCTTCTTTTTTTTTTTCCGTATTGTTTTTGTTTTATGTACGTCTTCTGTACTTTTTTAACTGTAGATTTACGTATTTTTTGAAATTTTTATTCTTACCATTGTTACTTATTTTGTTATTCTTAACATTGTTTATTCAAGTTTATTTTATATTAATACAATTTTCCTTCATACTGTCTTCCTTCCTTTTATTCATATGTAATTTCGTATCACTTTATTTTTACACAATATTTATCCTAGCTTAAATTGCCTTATTGTATCTTATTGTTGTAATATTTTTCGTGTTTTTTTTGTATCTTTTTAGCCTTGATGAAGCCCTTTAAAGTGGGGCGAACATCGGACATTAAAATAGTTATAAACTATTTGTTCTTTTTTTGATTGGAACTCTGACCATCTTCTTATATTTAAGTTTTACGGTCAACTATATATACATACATATATATTAAAAAAATGTATAATTTTTGAGTTACAGGAAAAAACTGCATAATTTTGTTAATTTTTTTTTTTTACTGAAAACATCGGACCAGCTTATAATACACTATTGAATATTGGGCAGTAGTAAACAAATATTGATTTTAATGTATAAGTTTTTTGTTTTTAAATTGCTATTAATTGTTTTATTTCGAAGTGTGTATTTCGTTACTTGTTTTATTAAATAAGTTAGACTTACCCAAAGAGCCCATCCTAGACTATTATACTCCTATGAAACACAGTCCTAGGTACACGGAGAGGGGGCTGTGTGTGTCATTGAGGAACGAGGTATATATGGCACATAGTAATCTACGTTAGCTAGTGTCAAACATGAGGTCTCTCATTGTCATCTCGGCTCTTCTAGTCATAGTGAGTACTCTTCTTTGATTGTGTGTACGCAATGAGTTGAGTGTACGCCAATATCAGCCGTTGAGTAAGGTATTATGAGTCGTAAATACTCTTACGCCGTGGAAGATACAATGGATCAACAAGAGCTGGGAATTCGGATTGTACTTTTTATTTTTTTTTTAGTTCGGAATTAGAAAGAGTAAATTAATGTTTAATTTTAATATATATTAATTTATCTATAACATAAAATCATTTATATATCTTAATAAAAAGTAATAAAAAATAACTTTTAGTGTGGGATCCAGAATTATTAAAATAAATATCTTTGAAGAAGTACGTTAGATTTAATTGAATTTAAAAATATAAAGTGGGGCAACTTGATTTTTTTTTTTAATGGATAGTGTCCTTCATTGAGGACATATACAACCTGACGTCAGGATTTAATATAAAATCTGGCTCACCCATGTGGTTTCGAACCCACAACCATCTGAAATACGCGCTTTGAGGCCCACGCCACTCAGCACTATCAGCTATCAGGTCGTAAAAAAAATTAAAAAATTTTATTATATTTTCCTTTTAATCTATGTGTTAGTCTTATTCTCGTAAAATGTATCTATTTGTTTGTTCTTGGTAAACTGATCTACTGCTGTGACTATGAATGATGGTCTGATCTCACATTGCCGTCTAATATTGAATTTGTTTAGCGGGTCACTGAAGAGGATCTAGGAGGGTGAATTCCGGAGAGCGAATTTGTTGATCGGGTGAATTGAATAATTGTGAAAGGGTAAAATTGGAGGAGCAGAAATGAGAAAGAAAAATAGGAATGAATGAAACATTTGTATTTGTTGTACAGACCGAAATGGATTGTAAAAGGAAACTGTAGGGGAAAAATTGTTTAATATATCTTATTATTGTATCTCTTTTTTTTCTGGTTATACCATGTATGTGTAATTTATATATGTCCGATTACGGATTGATAAGTATGCTGTGTGAGATAGCAACCTAATGTATTTAGGCAGCATAGATAAATAAAGTATTTCTCTCTCTCTATTTATTGACATTTACAACTTTACATAAAATACAACAAGTAAATTTGGAGTAAGATCTAAGAAGATATAAATAAACTACCCATTGGTAGCAATATAAAAAGATATTATTAAAACAAATTTAGAACATTATTAAATTATAACTATATGAAACAATAATAATGATCATAATAGGTATTGTAATTATTAAATTATGGAAAGGAAAAGTAATGTAATAAAAACATTCCAGAACTCATTTCATTTATGCTTTTTACAACTTATTCTAGTTTCACATCTCGTGAACGGACTAGCTTTATCGTAATTATGATAAAGCTATAAAATTATATATTATATGATTTTACCTTTATTATAGTTTTGCGAAATCTAATCGATTTTTTATAATTCATTTCAAAAATTTATAGAAAATTTATTTCTTTAAGAAATAATATTTTTCCCTTTGAAAACTAGTCAGTGAAAATCATATGTAACAATTTAAATGCATTTCAACTTAATCAACTCATTAATTAATTAATTATTTAATGTAATGAGAACGGAATGACTTACAGCAATTTTGTTCTCTTCTTAAATTAAGTCCTCTGACAGAAGCGACTTTATAATACAGATACTAGATTTAGGAATGTAGAAATATTAATTGAATATTATTGAAAGTTTGATATAAATTAATATATTTAGTTATTTACACAGTGAATTAATCATTTAATCAATAGCTTATTATATCTATTTAGTTTATAGCGGTATATAACTTTATATAATGAACATAATTTTTTACTGGAACGATTTTGACAAGCTTTATTTTATTTCTTCGAGATATTTATGAATAATTGCTAAATTTTTAATTCCTTGCTATTTTTATTTCATTACAAACAAAAAAAAATCTATTGATTTCGTAAATCATATTATATAAAAAAAATCCTAAAATATTAAAATATTTTAATCAATTATTTAAAGGGTAGACAGTTCATGTTTTTATAAGATTATAAAAAAGGATATAAAATGCCTGGATTTCTATATTTTCCATATTTTACTGCATTCGTTAAAAAAATATCACTTTGTAAAAAACGAACCATAACTATTTTGGAATAATAATACGCAAGGGCCAGTTTTTTCGTTAATATTTATAATGGTAATGTTGTTTAGTATAATGGAGTTATCAAATCATATGTGGAATTACTCTAACTTTATTACTGTTTATTACCTAAAAAGATAAATTAGAAGTTCAATGGTGTTAACTTCATTATAGATTTATTCTTTTTGAAAGCCAATTTTTCTGACTATGACAATTCTAAAGGTATCCCAGTCGGTTCTCTTATTAATTTAAGTTGGGGAAAAAATCTTTTTAATAATTCATTTGTTGAGAGTGAGAATTATTGGTGTATGGTCTGTGCTTATTCTATATTTTCCTCTATTGGTATATAGTTGGTGCAAAAATTTTCCCTCAGAAAAATAAAAATTCATAGACCTATTTAGTTAACTTGTTAACAGATTTGTTATTGGTGGTTATTTAAATGCTAAACTCTCATTGGGGGTCACGTCTAACCATAACCAAAGGTACAAAATTTACAAAAGCCATGGAAAAATCAGTTGTGATGTTGTTTGACCATGACTAACATCCATATTTGTTTATATTTTTTATATTCAAGCAGTTGAAAGCAGTAGTAAATCGTTTTATATTTTAGGAAAACTAGAGATTTTTTTTTACTTTGTATAATATTTTGACTACTCCTTTATTCTGAGAACTTTGTTTAATTTTTTCATGTCTTTAAGTTGTGGTAGTTTCCAGAAGTTAAAAATTGATTTTTCCAGGCCAAAATTAGAATAAAAGAACATTAAGGCAAGAGACAGAACACATTTATCTACTTCATCTTCAAATTGTTGTTGAGAACAGATTCAATATATTAAAAAAAAGAAAGAAAAGTTTAGAGTTACTCAAAGTGTGCTCACAATTTGTTGTTAATATTTATTTTATTATCAGTAATTTTTTAGTTGTAAATATTAAATATTCTAAAAAAAAAATATTTGTACGATTATTTATTTGTATCTAACTGTATATTTCAATGTTTTTCTTAAAAGATTATTAATTGTTTCAAGAAAACATTAATTGAAAAATTTACCAAGTTAATTCAATTTTGTATTCATTATTTACTATTTAGAATAGTAAATATATTTTAGAATCACATTGAATGAATCTGGGTAGGACTGTGAAAGAAGCACGAATTTATCGAGAAAAGTTAAATGGATTTTTGTTATTGATGTACTAAATTATTGAAAATAACATTTACTACAACTTATATTCTCATAATACTTGCGATTAAATGAAAGGTTTAACTAATAATCACATTAATGTGCGAAAACACCATTAACTTCATCGTATTGTTACCTTCAAGGGGCGTGGCTTAATACTCACGCCTTAGCGTCATTTTTGCTTAGGAGAGAAGGGTAATAGCACCCTCCTGATATGATTCTGAAATTTTTGTAGGCAAGTCACCTACGAACCCTTAAATCGTAACTATCGTAAACGAGCAGGGGTCGACATTTTACGGTGACTCCTGTGACATCATTAGCAATTAATTCTGATCGAGACCTAGATAGGACTATTAGCTCGGTCGTTTAAAACGATTTCGATGTAAATACTAGAATCGATTAAAGTGATTCGATCTCTTAGACTGAACCTTGCGTAACATTTAACCTTGGATTAAGTGATGTTTGGCTTCATTTGTTAATCAGACCTTTTTTCTCTCGATTAATAAATGATCTTTCGCCGGACTTCCCACCTCCGGCCTCACCACCAGTGGAGTCTCTCAAGGCTCTGTGCTGAAACCTCTACTGTTTGTAGTTTTTACAGTAGTACCAGCCTATGTGGACAACATCGGGAAACAGAATTATTCATATATTTTGATATACTATATTAAAAACTGTTGAGTATAAAACAGTAAGATAGTTTTCTTATTCTTATAATACACATATTATAAGTGTGCAAATATTGGGGTATTTTAACTCAGGTGTACTTCAAGAGAAAAGTGGAAAAATAATCGTATAAGGTAAAAAGTAATAATGTGAACCCCCAAGAACCATGAAGAGTCACGGGTTCAGTACTTTGTTGGGAAGTAACCTTTATAGAACAACGATTATACAAGGAGGTGAGTTTTTCAAGATCATGCTCAACCGCCAGATTTTTTCTCCAATTAAGAGTGCCAACTTTAAGAGACTCTAGATAGACCTCAGGATGGCTCAATAACCCACAGGGTTGACTCACGGTTACAGTGTAACTGAAAATAATTATCAGCTTTCCGGATTCGAATCCGGGTTCTTTTAGTTAGTAGCATAATGCCTTACCACTGTACCACCGTGCTTCCCCTAATAATACAAAGTATGATTTACTATCATAAGTACCATACCTAATTAGATAGCAATAATTTGAGAAATTATTATCTCTTTTTAAAAAGACTACCTTATTCGTTCGATAAATTTAATATAATATTTTATATGAAGTTCGGAGCATAGTTCAATATTTCAATAAAAATTGTTTTATTTTTAATAGAATACATAATTTATTTTTTGTTAGATGTGCCAGTATTCAAGCAAAACAATGTTTATTTTTTTTTTTTTTCAAATTATCAGTATTTTAGTTTATATATTTTTTTTAACCTCAATGGGTTACGCTCGACTTAGTTATTTCATACCGTATTCACTTATAAGGTGTATTTAGCGACGTACTTTACTACTTTTAGAGGAAAGTAACTCTAAAAATAATTAGAGCGATTTTAATCTCTACTGTTCCCCACGCCATTTAAACAGCTTTTCTTATCTTACTTTGAAAACACTTACTTATAACCATTAGAACAGTATTTAAAAAATATCGAGTTACATTATAACTCTTGCTGAAACGAAGAGTCGGTTTATACTATCTCTTAAGAGGGAACTCCGTAAAGCCAAGTTTAAAATTAGAGATTAAAATATTCCTATAATTGAAAATAATTTATGTTTGAAGTTATTTATTATAGAAAAACACAAGCACATTTTTGCAATTCAATACATGTATCTATTATATGATTTATTTAAGTTTTAATTACTATTTAAAAATTAAAATTACAGGTTTCCTGCAGAAGGCATGTGGGAAAGATGGAATCCGGTTGCAACTGCGGTACGTATATTATTTAATGTAATTAATTATACTTATAAATAAATGAAAAATCTGTTTTTAATAGTTACAATTATTAAAATAATTAGTTTACAATTTTATTTTACTCAATTACTATCTCAACATAGTGCTGATATAGTGGTTAGGTGAACTAGAGATTGTAAAATAATTATTTTAATAATTACAACTGTGAAAATGATAATTGACTAATGATAAATAATTGAAAAAGGCATAACGTTGGAGTGTAAAGATAATGAAAAAGTGTTGAGACTATAAGGATATTTTTGTTATAACTAATAAACTAATCTTTCTCAAACAAGAATTTATAGAGAAAAATCTGTATTATTTATATGTATGGTAGACTTAGAGATCATTAAGTAATCTTTTCATATAAGCTCTTTTAATTAACATATAAAAGCTAACGGGGAACAATGACATATTTTTAGTTTAATTGTTTCTGAGTAGGTAAAAATAAATGAAAGAAAGTTCAATATTCCTATGAGGTCAAAAATTAAAAAAAAAAAACTTTTTTTAGTTTTATTACCACTCACATATTTTTATTTTTAATATAAATTATATTTTTATTTTGTTAACAATCACATATTTTAATTTTTATTGTTTTGGAGTAAGTACAAATATATTAGAGAAAGCTCAGTATTCCTATAAGGTCAAAAATTAAAAAAATAAATAAATAAAAATTACCACTTACATATTTTTATTTTTAATACATTTTATTTTGTTACCAATCTCATATTTTTTATTTATATTTCATTACCACTGACATTAACTT
>NW_027116259.1:306890-327717 GCF_000696795.3 Halyomorpha halys
TCTTGTCGTTTCAGTCTTGTGTGTGGATTCCAAGTAAGTCTCTTGTCAAGATGGAGTCCTAAGTATCGGATCTGTTCAACAGGCGTTAGTGGAGTATTAAACCCCTAATTTAAAGTAGCTTCATGGCTTTTCAGTCTTTTTACCAGATTCTGTAGCAGTATGCCAGTCTTACCAGTAGCTTTGGGTGTCCAACAAGTGTTCCGTGAGCATTTTCCTTATTGCTTCTTAATTATGTCAGTCATGGTACGTTTAAGTTCTCGCGGAATTCCTTGTTATATAGTAAGATGGTGATGTAAAAGTGACAGGGAGTGATGTAATTAAGGAATTTTAACTCAAATATTTTAACGATCCGCGTTCTTACGAGTCTAAAGAACATGTTGTATATAATAGTTTTGTAACTAAGTGAGTAATCTTTTTTATGATGTAGCAGTCATCATAGAAATGAAAGTCGACAATTTAAATTTTTTTTCAAAAGTTGTCAGTCACATGTGTAATTTCCAGGTCAGTCATTTGTCTATTATGACTCTCAAATAACTTTTTTTGTGTTGGAATGCTGAAAAGTGTTAGACGAGGACAATATAAACTTGTAAATATAACGTTCATTTTTGCATGTTATTTATCAGGCCTGTTTCATCAGGTTCAGAACCCACAGGATTGACTCACGGCTACAGTAACAGAATTAATAATTATCTTTCACAGCCGGATTCGAACCCGGGTCCTTGGAGTTAGTAGCACAGCGCCTTGCCCTGTTCCACCCTGACCACATACCGTATATTAATAAAAATACATAATTAACTATTTCAAAATATTTTTATCATGAATCCAATGTGAGAGGAGGGTGTCAGATCTATACGACGAATGCCTCATATCGTACGATACAATGCCGAAATGGTGTTTCTGAAAGAAAATTTCTGAGACCATTTTGTTCGTATAATGATAGCTAGTATTTTCTAATTTTAATTACTGACGTGAGTTATATTTTTTGGGGGCATTGCAAAGAGATTAGAAATCCACATTAAAATAAAACCTACGATAAAAAAAATTATCAGTGGATTTGAACTGACGATGTACACTCTACAGCTTATTTGAACAGTAGAATATATTTTTTTAATATGATTTTATGGGGAGAATAACATAAATTATGTTTTAGGAAATCCGCTAAACATATCCAAGTAGGCTTGGGAGACCATAACAGGAACCAGGATGAGAAAGGAGAGCTGAAGAAGTTGAGAGTGAGTCGAGCAGCAATGCACCCTGAGTTCAGCATCTCCAAGATCAGGAACGACATAGGAATCGTTGAACTGGAGGCTCCGGTTGGAGTACAAGGGCCTACCATCAGGACTGTGTGTCTTCCTACTAACCGTAAGTTACCACAGGAAGTAGGGAGTATGGGATATACTATTTTCAAAAGGTTTTACATGGCGTGAGTGAAGAAATCTAAATTTAAGAAATGTTAGAAGATAGTTTATGTAACTAAATTTATTTGCTATTTGAGTTCTTTTTGACCGCTCCCAGACAATCTGCTTAAATATAAATTAAAGAAGAATTAAAATTATAATTTCGGAAATATGGACGGTTATTCCTTTACAATAAAAAAAAATTATAAAGTAATATAAAGCATTACTTACTCATTACTCATTTTTATTTATAACTCAGTTGATAATTATATAATCACTTGTTGACCCGGTAATGCTTCATTATAGCTATACTTGATGAATATAGATTTAATGATCACAATTTTTTTTTTTTAGTTTTATAATACTTTTTATTTATTGATAGCTATTACAATCTGCCACGCAGTTGTGGGCAACAGGTAATAGTGATGAATGATCACATTCAAACTAAAATAAAATAAGAATAAAAAAAAACAAATAAAAGAAAAAAAACTCTCTTAATATAAATATATACAAACTGAAGGATTAACAAAATGAACGTAATCAAACTATGTGTATGAAAAAATAAGTTAATAAAATAATACAATCTCTAGTCACATTTACACTCTTATATAAAATACTTACACAATGGACCTTAAGATCCCTGAGCCCACTCTATCCGCCACGTGTGAGGGGTAGATCAGAGCCCAAAAGGCTTTATCACAATTGATAGTTTGTTATTGTCTTTAGCTAAAATTAAACATTTACGTATACTTTATCACTATGATTTAGTAACATAAATTGAACCAATATATGCGATGACATTCCGCTTTTAGCACCTCAAGAAACCCTAAGAATCAAGAATCATTAATAATTTTTTTTTTTATTCTTCGAAAATAGATGAACCTACTCACTTCTTTAGTACTATAGTGAAATAATTGAGAACGACTGACATATAAAAGTTTTGTAAAAGATTTTTTAGAAGAGAAAATTAGATCTTTAAAAATTTCCATGGCGACAGGGAACATGTCGGAAAAAAAACACGTAATCTGTCCAGTAGTTCAAAAGTTTATTATGGAGAAAGAATCGACCATTTTATTACCTATCATATTCTCATAATTATACTACATGAAATATGAATAGTTTTTGAATAATAACTATCTCTGTGCTTCAAAATTAGTACTATATTGAAACAACTCGGAACTGACCTATGAAGGCATGGTAAAAAAATTTCTAGGAGAAAAAAAGTTTATACTCGTTTTTAGCACCTCAAAAAACACTTAAATACGAATTTTCAAAAAAATTGTCCAAAATTTTCGCCCTACAAAAAAAAAGAAATAACTTACGACTCGACCAATCTACAGAAAACCTGGCAGTGATTTAGGGCACTATAGGGCACAAATCGTATATAATTAAACGGATTAGAACTGGAGATATAAAATAGAACGTTTCAATCTACGTAGGAATTGGATAAAATGCAGAGGGGTTATAAAAGATTATGTGAACAAAAGTTACCAGAAGAAAAAAAAATCCTCCAAATAAATCGAGGAAAAAAATTTCTAATTTTTAATTTCTTTAAAAAATGGTATTTCGTACTTTGAGACGATACTAAAAACGGATATGAAATGCTCTCCTCTAAAAAAAAAATTATTAAACTACTTTATCCCGAGCCACATTATGTTTTTATAATTGTTCGTAAATATACTCGTAATATAGCTGAATATAGATTAATAGAATTAGTAATGTTTTTTTCTTATTCCTCGGAAACAGACGAATCGATTGGTGTACAACATTAAAAAAAAAATTCATACTTTCTGAGTTTCAAAGAAAAAACGCTCAAATTTATTCATAACTTTTTTTCTACTCGAGAATCCGGGGATTTCATTATCTCTGAACCTTTCCATGGTGAAAGGGGATATTTAAAAAAAAATATGCACGTGTATCGGTTCAGTAATTCAAAAGTTTATTGTGAACAAAGATCCGACCATTCTCTATTATATATAGATTTAAATTTATAAGTAATGGTTCGTTAGGATAATATGTAGACTTAATTGTTTTTGAACCTGCTTATATCGATGGGACATCCATTCTTAGAGAGCGCATGAATCTTAGAACGACTGGTCCTTCTATAGTTATCAGAGGATGAGTTATTCTTTATTTCACAGTAAGCGTTTTTTAAAGAGGAAAAATGTTTAGTAGAAGTTTTTGAACTTCATTTTTACGCAATATTTTTTCAAGACTGATCTTTTAACATTCTTTCTATCTAATGGCTCATAGTAAAAAAATCTTGTACTCGTTGGAATGTGCACCGAGGGCATACCACTGAAGTTAATTATTACTAGGAAACGATGGTTGGGGGTGCGGTCAGAATGAAACACAAATAAGTTGGTGTAGCTTATTTTATTTCCACTTCCAAATAAACTACACCAACTTATTTGTGTTTCATTTTGACCGCATGGTCAACTATCTCTCATAATTACGAAGGTAATTGTTGCATTGTTAATCTGTTGTGCAGATGGCATGGAGTACAGCGGCCTGGACGGCGTGGTGGCTGGCTGGGGGCGCGACAAGGAACAGGGGGCCGTGGCCACGATCCTGAGGAAGGTCACCCTGCCCCTCATTAGCAGGGAGGACTGCGCCAACAAGTTCGGCTACTGCAGCAACAAGATCCTCGACACCAACTTCTGCGCCGGCCTCCCCAAGGGGGCCAAAGACGCCTGCCAGGTACCTTATAATATAACTATAATATATCACTTGAATAGAGAAACATCTCACAAAAAAAGTATTAATATTATTCGGAATTGGACGTGTTCCAAATATAGTACCTATCGCTGATCTAAAGCGAGTTGCTACAAATTAACTCCAGCCTACGCTACTATCTTTGCAATTCCTGTAAGACAAAATAAATTTTTTTTAAGATTTACTAGTATGCTAGTGGTAGCCGTTCACAGTTCTTAAGAACAGTGAAAATATAATACGACGTAAGACCACGTCTGATGAAACAGAGAACACCATTAGATTTCGTTCCCGTGATTATTTAATAAATTGTAAAAATAACCGATACGACAACTAAACATTTTATGCATCCAATCTGAAATTCTTCGATTTTGAGATGTATTATTTTTCAATTTATTTATATAATTGGTTATTAATTAACTTAATATAACTTAATTAAATAACTGCCTATGTTGAAATTTTTATTTTTTAAATTTATTTTTTTTTTTTTTATAATTTTTAATTTTTTTTAATGGTACCCGATGAAAGAGAGAAATTTTACTTACAAGAAAAATATGTAAATATATGAAAAAACTGTCACAAATTTAAATATAAATAAATTAAAATGAGAAATATGACCTTATTGAGTATTTATTACAATATTATACTATAAATGCAAAAATGGTGAAATAATGGGAGAAAAAAAAAGAAAGGGAAATATGGACTGAAATACGTTCTCAAGAGAAAAATATGTAAAAAAAAACTGGTGAAATATATAAATTTGATATATAATGTTTTTAAAATTGCTAAAATAAACCACTGAACATTTCATGAATCCAATCTGAAATTCTTCGATTTTGAGATGTATTATTTTTCAATTTATTTATATAATTGGTTACTTAAAAAATCATTATGCTATTCTCAGAAACATTGTCATTTCCTAACATTATTTTAAATGCACTATTGTTTTCCACCATTTATTAGGAACAAATAATCAAAATGATTTCTGCAGTTTCGATTATTTTAAATAGTTACCTAATGAGTTTATTTATATATTACGTAGTAAATGGAAAGTTCATACATACTTATTTTATTAATGATTTAAAAAATAGCATCACCAGATTGTAACTCATAAGTCTTCAAATAGTGAGGCATTTCATGTATTGGTATAAATTAACAAAATCCATTCGTTAATGAGCCCTACAACTTTACACGCTCATCTTATACGCCGCAATGCTTTAACCTGAAATATTTTTATTGGTTGCTGTTTCCTCATTAATTCATCCTGTTTCAGTTCGAATATTTTACGTAATACTTTATTTTCAAAAACCCTGAAATTATAACAGTTTTGTAAATTCTAACTTTGAAGCTTTTTTAAAGAAGGCGCGAGCTAAGCAATTTCGAAATTGAAAAAACAAAAAACTAATAAGTATTTCCCGCCTTAAACCTCCCTTTTATTTCTTCATCAATTTAATTTTTTTCTAGTTTTTATAGAACCTAAATACTTAGACCTATTTACTTGTTCAAACGTATTTCCTTCTATGTCTATATCATCGACATAGACTGCTCCCATTTCTACTGCAAACCACATATTTATTTTATTTTTATTTTAAAAATCTGTTCTCTTATATTACCTTTTATAGAAAAATAAAAAATGTCTCTAAATATTTTTTATTTGGCTCGACCAAGCTATATTGATTTTAAAAAAAAATCTCTTTTTTCATATAAATTTTAGTGCTCCTGCATTTCCTCGTTGCGTGAAGTGATAATGCAGAATTGCATTTTCTCCTCCTAGGAATTCGTTTAATGTGGCTATGAAAATAGTGATCAGAGATGGGAGGCTGAGATGTTAATATCTGTATAAGTTAAATAAACAGGAAATTAAGTTGCATTGATATTCTCCGTTAAAGGATTCTTGATAAAGTTGCCAGATCCCATATCTCTACTCATTTTGATTTATGTTTTATTAACGCTAGAAAATATTTATGTATATTTTTTTAGGGCGACAGCGGCGGACCACTCCACCTTAATGCCAGCGGTGCAGGAAGTCACATGGAGTTAATAGGTAATATTAGCAATTTTATTATATCATTTTTAACTAGTATTTTTGTATTATTATATTCGTATAATACATATGTACATTTAACAGAGAAATGATATATGTATACCAGTGAAATATTTCCTTGGATTGCCTTATGACATTATTAGGTTAGTTGCAGGGTCCAATTTAACTACTATTTTTTTTCTTTTCCTACCCTTCCTACAACAAAATAACGTATATACATAAATAAAATATGAAAGGAATATGGTCCGGGTCCGGTCAAAAAAACTCAAATAGTAGAATTATACTATTTTATTGAGCCAACGTTTCGCCCCACGTTGCAGGGCTTTTTGTTTTTGACTGCCGTCAAAACAGCCCTTACGAAACCCTGCAACGTGGGGTGAAACGTTGGCTCAATAAAATAGTATAATTATCTACTATTTGAGTTTTTTTGACCGCACCCGGACCATATTCCTTTCATCTTTACAACGGTCAATCGATAATCTTCCAATAAATAAAATATATACATATTTCATTTCCATGCATTATGTTTTAATGTAATTAATTTTATTTTGTTTAAGCAAGGGTACGAAAAAAAAAGTATTTTCGTACACTTCATAAAATAACAATAACATGATTAATACATACATAATCCAAGAAATGGAATATGTACACTTTAGTACGTCTTCGCCCTTGAAGGGGGTAGTTCAGTAAATAGCAACCAAACCATTTTCATGAAATATTTAAAAAATTTAATTTTAATTTAAAATATTAATTTAATGATGTCTACTATTTAAGAAGTATAAATGGTAAGATAATCGCTTAAACCGAATTTTTTCCTTCTCGTGTTTAATGTAATTGATTTTAAAAATCTATTTATCTATTTCCATTAACCTTTTTTTAAAAAAATATCTCCACCATAACGTTCCATTAATTCCATAGCAAACCTTAGGCTATAGCTAGACTATACCACCTTAGTTGGACTAATATCAGTACCTTATAATGCCAAAAGGCAATCAAAGAGGAAGACTCATCAGTAAAAGCATATATGCATTTCAAGTGTTATATACTAATTTATTTTAATAAAGGGTACAAAAAACACATTTTTTATGTTTAACATATTTTTGTATTTATTCAATTATCTGATTTTCAAAACTTTCAGTGATGTGGGTGTATATAACTCATAGAGCCTAGAAGCAGGACAATCAAATTATACTGCAAAAAATGTTCTGTAATATTATTCAGATTTAGAAATTTTTACTAAAAACCATGGAATTACACTGTTGCAAAGTTTTATCGAAAAATATTAGGAATCTTTTAAAACTTAAGTCATTTGTTTTGAATGGAAAGTTTATTATTAAAATGTGAATGTTAGCTGCAGTTGAAATTGACGTGTTGATAATTGGCACATTTTTTTCTTTCTATGAGTAAATATATGTTAATAACAAAATATTTTAATTCTTGATATCCGTCTGATTTTTTTTTTTTTTTAATATTTGAAGAAGAATTTTTTTTTTTTATGAATAAGGTTCCAATGTATTGATGTATGGCTCATCAAAAATTGATAACTATTGTGTAAAGAATTCCTTCTTATATTCATATAAATGTATTATGTATTATTAATTAAATTTTGTAATACTTCTTTTCGTTTCAACTGATTAACAATAAGACCCTTTATCCAAAAGTAATTAGCTAAATTAAATTCCACCAGAGCGACATAGAAAGTAACTCTAGACTCTTCCTTATTAATAGAAAGGCATCACCTTTTTTTTCTTTAGATCCATGGAGCTTTTTCAAATTGGTTCATTCATCAAAAGCTTTCTATATAAGATTGAAAATCCGAAATGTCCCTATAAAGACTTTTAAATATTTTCTAGTACATTAGCGTTATGGTAGATTCACTTTGATTATATAAGTTTTATAGTAATTCAGAACTAGTAGTTTCCATACCAAATATCAAAAATGTATACAAAAAAAAAACATAATGAGTAACTTGATTTTCAGAAGATTATCGAATTATTTAATGCTTACAGAACTTAATTTTCAGTCAGTACAATTATTTACTTTAATAATTCTATGTATTATTTTATTCATTGTTTGTTATCTTATTCTTTGTTCTTAGCCCTGGGGAAGGCTAGAGATTTTGAGTGCCAATCAAATAAGTTTTTTCAACTTATTTGTGTTATTGTCCAACCGTACCCCTAACCATCTTTTATTTTATTTTAAGATTTGATTTCATTAATTATTAAAATTATAAGATTTATATGTATAACAATATAATTAAACTTTTGCAGGAATTGTGTCGTGGGGAAGAGGTTGCGCCCGCCCTAATTACCCCGGCGTGTACACTAGAGTCGACAAGTACACATCCTGGATCAACCAGCAGATCGGCTCCGAGTGCCTCTGCAGACCTCCAATGAAGAACTAAGTCCATCCTCCCCTACTTATAGAATCTAGTCTATTCTCAATTGAATTTATTATTTATTTTAGATCTAATTATCATAATGTTTATAAAATATTTTTTATTCTGCAGTATTACACTACTTATATAATAAGGATAATTTAAGTTCTGAATGTCGTACAAGGACCTTAACATCGTACAAAACCAATTCTCATTCAATATTAATTTATACGTGTTGAATTTTAAACGTAAAATGGAATTAAACATTTAAATTTATAATAATAACGACTAATTCGCCTTTTTTACTGTATAACTAGTTTCCACAGTGTCACCAACCATTGTATTAGTTGAACAGGTAGAGAAATATTAATTTATATTTTAAGATTAAAATAAATATTTCACTTGATATTCGGTGGGATAAGCTTTTTTTGATTCAGTAGAATAAAGTTTTTAGGTTCCTATAAACAGTTGTTGCCCTTTCAGGTACAGATCGAAAAAAAAAATTAGAACATTTTTTTTCCAGGTTTTATATTTCGAGCATATTTATTATTTTTTTCAACTGTATTCAATGCCTCAGATATATTTTTTTTATTTTCTGATTACTTTTTTTTATTTTTTTATTGTAATTTTTATTATAATGTCTGAATTTCCCTTGGCTGAAATAATGGGATTAGATCTGAATATGGCTTAACTTACCACTAGTTAATCAGTAATGACTGCATGTGAATAAAAAAAGGCAATTCAATATTTGTTGGTACCACAGTGCAATTTAAGATAATTATTTTAAAAGAAGATTTAAACAGAAAAAAAAATTGAAATTTTTATCTAGTATAGTAAAGAACTTGTATTATTAGAAATTGTCGTATAAAAGACAAAATAAATTTGGGTATATGAAAAGATTACAATAGAAAAATACAGTGCCTTTAAAAAAGGCAACATTCTTTTAAAAATATTACATTGATTTTTCTAATAATGTATTGTTAATAATTTTTTTTTGCACACGTAACATATAAAAACGATGATAGAAAAATATTTTAGAAACATTTTACATTCATATTTTTTTTTTTTTTACTATTACTGTCACTAACGAATTTTTATATCGGTAAAAAACGTTGAGTTTTGCATTTTTGTCTCTAATTTCAACCTTTTTTGTTTTACTTCGTTTTATACTAAGTGGTTTTTTATCTGATTTCTAAAAAGAACGAATTAACAATAACTAGATCATAGATAGCATGCTTTAATAGTACCTCAACTTTTTTTTTACTTATAATAAAATCTTAAATTATCTGTCAGTTAGTGAATTTGGATTTATAAAAATAGCATACCTGGGAATGCTCGCTTTTGCAACATTTGAGAATGCATATATACTGAAGACATTTTAAAGTTTGGAATCAATGTTGTATTTATTTAAAATTAAACATTTAAATGTAAAAAAAAAATCCCCAAATGAAATCAAGTTACCAAATTTTCAATTTCATAAAAAACTGGTATTTAAGAGTTCCAGACGAAGTTAAAAAAGAATATGATTTGCTTTTTTCTAAAAAAAAAAATTATTGATCTACTTTACCCCAAGCCTCATTATGTTTTTGTATATATTTTTTTAAATATAATTTAATTAAATGAAATTATTAGTATTCTTTTCTTACTCATCATAAAAAGACTAACTAACTATTCTTTTACACACACATATATATAATTTTTTTTTTTGTGGGTCTTAGGATGAGTCAATAATACAACTTTATTTAGGCAATGTTTCGCAAATTAATTGTTAGCATACTCATGCCATACAATAAGAGAAAACAGTTTTTTTCCAAAAAATATTTTTTTCAACTAATTACTATTAAAATACAAGTACAAAGTGTAGTCAATGATTAATAATATATCGTAGTAAAAACGTTACTTACTATTGTCTATTACAGTGTGTTCTACATTGTGATCCAATAACTCCAGGTTTGTGCCAGAACTGAATAGATTTTGAAATGGAGGTAGGTTTGCTTTGGTTTTTCCAACACGTAACCGTTTGTTTCTAGGTATTCCTATAAATTATTCTTATAAGTTTTTTTTTTACCGTTATTTTGTCAAAATTACGTTATTGAAAGGTATTTTAATAGTATTGAACTATTCATCACTATATACTATGAGGTTAAACTAAATAGGAATTTATCAGAAAAGCTAATGGCCTGTGCAAACATCAGTTTTAATGAATTTCCAACCGGATGGCCTGTGTCTGAAACAATCGCGGTCCCATTCCGTCCATTGGTGCCTGAATTAAATGAAGTTGCAATAATGTCCTGTCAGTAGCCTACCTGCCTCACCTCGTTCTGTATTGAGGCCTATAGCATCATAGCCCTCAATACCCAATAACTATATTATATCTATACTGTAATATATGTATTATTTATATAATAAAATTTATGCTATGGGTCCATTAGTCTAATGGGATTCATAATAAATTTCAAATATTATAGTAGTAGCTTTTCGAATACGATATGAACATATTTGACATGTACTTTATCTTATGCATTTTTTTTTTCAATTCTATTATAAGGAGTCCAATTTGATCTAATTTAATTTCCTTAATACAATATATCCAGGAATTATTGTTGCAAGTCAATTAAGCACTTTATTTAGTTTTTTATGTAAAAAAAAAATATCTTCTATAATAATATTTATTATTTTGTCTGGCATTTTTGACAAATACGTAGAAATATGGTCCATATAAAATCAACATAAATTATTTAAAATCAAATATTTTTCAGTGAGGTTTTAGAAAATGATATAAAACAAATTTTTCTTTATATATAAATTTTTAATTTTTTTTTTTTTTTACTTTCTGAAATTAGTAAAATATTAGACCCACAAATTATTTGAAATGAATTATAGAAAAAACAGAGTTATCATTCTCTTTCTTATTAGATGAAATAAATTATTTTCGAATAATTAATATTTCTTTTAGCGAATATTAGTGTTCGAAACATAGAGGAGAATGTTGAAAAAGCCTAAGTTATCACAAAACTCACAATTAGATAATTTTTTTTTTATTGTGTAATTTTACATTCTGTCTTATTTTTATAAGGATCATGGAGCTCATTCCCGCCTTATTTACAAATATTTAAATTAAATGCTAACAAAATGAAAAATACAAATTAAACTTAAAATAAAATAACCTCTTAAACACAATCATACATATCTACCATAAGATAAATTGTATGCGCATCTTTCTTTTTTTTAATTCTTTTCCGACACACTTTAAAGGACACGCAGGAAATTTAAAAAAATAAATAATAAATAACTTATATTAACTTCGAATAAAATTATTTTTGAAAATCTTTTTGTTCACGTTTGCAGCGTCATGCGACGTGATTGAAGCTTAAATCGGGTCTTTATTGAAATTATTTCTCTTTGGTAAAAATTATAATTTAATTTATATAAAATTAAAGAACAAGAATCGATTATTTTCTGTAATGTGTAAAAGACGATTTTGTGTTAAATTAGATAATAAATAACAAAAAACATGTATATCTATCCATAACATGTATGTAACATGAAACATGTATTTGTATAGATGTTAACCTGTAATAGAGTTCTATAAAATTTATTTTCTAGAGAAGTGTGAGGGCAGCTTTGACAAAAAAGGGTCCTACAGTCTCTCATTTTATAATTTTAATAAATGTCCCCTAAACTTTGCCCTAATAAATTGTTAGCTAGTTCGTTTTTAAATAGCTTTCAACGAAGCAATTTTTTCTTTTCTTTCCTTTTTTTTTTTTAAACACCCAATACTTGGAAAGAGATTTTTGAACTAAATATTTTAAAAATTGAATAATACATGCATTATGTAATTATTACTATTTATCAATAATTCATAGGTTTAAGTAATTTATATTTATTTATTATAAATTTTCCTAAGGTGGAAAAAGTGTAATAAGGTATTAAAAAAACAAAATCTATTATTCAACCGTATTATAATTTGTAATTCTATATTACTAGTTATTAATGTTATTATTCTGAGATAAATAATTTATAAATGGATTAAATAAGAAATGAACTATGTAAAAATAATTTTAAAGCATATATTATATATTGTTAATTAAAAATTTATAGCTTCTATTAAAAATATGTTTGTAGTATTATAAAGCAGTAGTCATTAGAAAATAAAAATTATTTAGATAAATTAGATGAGTTTATAAAAAAATGTTTTAATGCCTGTAAACCTATGATGTTATACTGTTGTATGACTATTTATTTACTTTATACATTACATAAGTGTATTCATGATTGTCTGTGATAATAGTTATAATAAAACATATATTATTCCTTAGTTTTTTCGATTAAATTTAACCATTCCTTAAATTTATTTGACACTATTGTCTAACATTCTTAAACTATTAATAAATTTTACAGTTTGTCATTTTTGGAAACTATAGTTACAAATCTAAAATGTTTATAAATTAAATCAGTTTTAATAAAGATCCAAGGTTTTTTGCCAGTATTAAAAATATACTAACATCAGGCATATTCGTGGTAGTTTAACATGTTAAATGGATAAAGTTGTGTTAAATTAAGTTTTTTTTTAATAATTTATTTATTGTTATTGACAACTGTATACACATATATACAACGAGTAAATTTGCTGTAGGTGACATGATACAAACATGTGGAGAATCTACCCACTGATAGAACTCAAATAACATTTCTAGAGGAGAAGATCTCGAGTCCATTTTCTTTTCAGACGCCTAGGAGGATTATTAGGTAATGAAGGAGAAGCCAGGTTAGAAACAAGTGGATTTAGGTGGTTGAGAAGTTTATCATGGAAGGAATGGTATCTGGTTCTGGCCAAATCGGCAACATATGGAACATTGAGGTCTTGATGGATGACTTGATTTGTGACAAAGTAAGGAGCATTAAGGATTTTACGAAGGATAAATTAAGTTAAATCGATATTACTGGCTAAGTATTACAATTTTATTATAAATTTAATATCATACGATATTATTATTTAAAAGGTAAGATTCACACTTAAATTTTTAATTTAATAGTAAAATTGAGTTTTCCAAATTATTCTTCCTATGAGATTCGACAGTTTGTTCCATTCTACCATCGTGATTCCATTCCTCAGCATTTTCTCAACAGATATTATTTGATCGCAAACTGGACAAAATGATTTTGAAAAAAGACTAGGAAATGAACATTCCCTTGAAGGCATTGTATTCGCTGTTACTGAAATACAATTATGTTCCCTTCATACCCAGCTTTAGTACCCCACTCGAGGTTATACTCCAATTGTTGCACAATTCGAACCACGTGGGTACATGTAATGCGATTAGCAATGTACTCAAGATGCCTGGAGACGTTCTAGCGCTCACCTTGACATGCCTTCACCTGATAATGCCTTTTGTAGCAGTGTGTACACTCCTTCTATATTCCTCTCTCTTTGTAACATTTAAACATATTTAAAATCCTTAAAGTAATGATATTTTACTCTAGAAGCGATTTAAATATAGGTCATTGTATATATGGCCGGTGTTCAAATATTTTTTGTTTATGTGTTCAAGAGTTTTTTTATTTCACCAGGATTTTTTGTTATTCAAAATTTTTTTATGTGTTCAATATTTTTTTTCGTGTTCAAGATGTTTTTTTATTTAATGGAGATTTTTATATGGTCAAGTTTTTTTTTTTTTTTTTTTTATATGAGTTCTGGATCTTTTTATATTGTAATGTATTCAATTGCAAGGTTAATTAATATTGTTTTAACTCACTTATCCACAACAAGAAACATGTGTTTTTAATGTTTATTGAAGTACAGATTTACTTAAACTAATTGTAAATTAAAATGAACAATCTTAACTAACAAAGGCCCTATTCTATCTACCCTATCCCTAAATATATATCTATGTACTTATTACTAATTAATAATCTAATCTACAATTAAAATACATACTATTGTTATCTTGTCCAAAGGTGAACAATAATGCGTACGTACTTGGACTCAGCTGGTCGTGGCAGAGAGAGAGAAAGATCACTTCTCAATACACAGTTTTTAAACTTAACTTAGCTCAAAGAGAAACCAAAAATTACACTAGACTTTACATCAATGTCCATTCATTAAAAAAAAACAACCAACGACAGAACATATGATTTTTCTCTCCCAATCAGCCCGATACCTCCCGCGCATGTGCTACCATCACCAATTCTTCTGTCTCGTCTATTACATATGTTCAAGACTTTTTTTATGTGCATAAGACTTTTTTTATGAGTCAAAGATTTTTTATACTTTATTTTAATTATTATATCAAAGTTTTCTTATTTTCTATTGTTTTACACAGCCACCTATGTTTATTTGTGAAGTGAACATATAATTTTATTTTTTTTTCCATTTTATTTTATACTTAATTATTTTATTGTATTTTTTCTAATAATTTTTATTATTTATTTACTTTTTATTTTTAGTTATTATGTGTAATGTGCGCGTTGCCACGCTGCTACCGCTCCCCCCTTCTTGTATACAGAACCCTAAATTTATCTTCGACGGAACCCTACAAAGTGGGGTGAAACCTTAGTTATCAGTAAATAGTTTTTTTTTTTTTTTTTACTACTTTGTACCTTTTTTGACCAAAATCGCGACTATCGTCCTGCAAGAGAATTGTTACTGTTTTAATCCGAAAATTGACGTTTTTAAGATTAATTTTTTTTTTTTTGGAGTGACCTGAAAAATGAATCTTCTCCTAGCCCGAAATGGTCGGAATTCTATCCACAAAAATAAAAAATTATAGAACCATCTTGTCCATGAAGTGTACTGATGTTCACGATGTGGTAAGATATCACCCAGAAAAGGTGCAGTAATGAGACTCCACTGATATGACTTCAGCTGTAGGTTGAAATAAAATATTTACTTATCACCACATAAATTTCATTCTTCATAGCACATAAACAAAAAAATTCCACAAGTGACAGCAAATTGATAAAACAATTGTGGTTGCAGAAATAAACAGCATATGGTTATTTGTAATTGCAAACACAACACTAATATTAGTAAAATTAAGAAATTTATCAACAAGGCACTAGAGAGCCTGAATTCCATGTTGGTCTATTCTTGCCCCTTCTGACACAATCTCACCTCCTGACTATATCTTTACGATACTGATTACAGTATTTATCTACAACATTTCATGTATTAGTGTAGCTCAATTTAATATTTTAAAACTTAATGATGAATGAACTGAAAATTAAGTTGTGACGAAGAAGCATCAAGGCTTCCAAGTTTATCAAACTTAACTAATGCTTATTTTAACTTCATAGCTATTATTTTCCCATGTCCTTACTATGAACGCATACATCTATTTATCATTTAATTAACTAACAGACTATGTTCCATAAGCCGTTTATCCTATATGTCGAGGAGCTGAATTCCATTTTCACAAGCTTCGAAGAAGAGTGGTAATCCCTAAATAGCGGCGAAGAGATGACAAATCGCCCAAAGATGAAAGGTGGGCGCCAGGACTTTCTCCAGAGCCGGACTCATCGACCTGGTTCGAGGACCGGTCAGGGTAATAATTGCTGGATCTGGGTTCGTAACTTGCCTCTAAGGAAATGTTAAGTAGGGCGGAGCAAGTCGTAAATTCGAGGATCATGCGGGTCCAAGGAAATATAACCTGGTTTATTATCAACTTTGCCAGTATTAGCAGAAAGTTGAAAAAAAAAAAAATATGCATACCCACATAGTCCAAGAGCGCAAGAGGAGAAAAAAGGCAGTTATTTCACCCCAATATTTTTTTTTTACTTTAATAAAATAATTATAAGTATAATTACTAGTAAAAATTGATTAGTTCTCAAGTATAGTCAGGGGGAAAATTACGGCTGTTAACACACGTGTAACATACGTGAAAAACGTTAAAAAAATAATCTTTTATACAGTGCTCTATATCTAAAACTATCAAAAACACCAGAAAACCTAAGGAAGCATCATTTAAAGTAGAGTAAATGTCCTAAAATATGAGTTCTAATAGAGCTATTTACGTCCAATGGTTCCCGAGATATAACTTTTTAAAAAGAACATTTCATAAAAAATACACTGAAAAATCAGTTTAGTGGATTTATTTTGAGAAATCTATGTCTCAAAAATCATTTAACGTACAAATGTCTATTAACGCTCAAATTAAAGCTAGTTTATTACGTATATCTTCGTAGAAGTCGTAGTTTTTATAATATTAGACAAAATGTTGCTTTCTAGTTGTTCGGACAAAAAATTTGGACTTATACAAAAATATATCTTAGGAGCCATAGCTAAAAAGCTAGTTTAACGTACTATATAGTAGTGTCTGATCTTTATCTCCATAGGGATAGTAGTTTTCATGATATTTCCTAATATAAATTGAGTTATAGTTGTTCGAACAATAAGTTTATGTTTTGAAAAACTTTATTTCAGAAACCATAGGACGTACAGATGTCTGCACGCACTCAAAATAAAGTAAGTTAAATGAAGTATAAAGTAGTTCAAAACGTAAGGGATCCCAACTACTCCATGTAGATCGCTAATGTATTTACAAATTAAATATTTACATATTAAAAAAAAAACTACTTCTACAACACTGAGCAGATTAACAATTCACAATGATAATAACCGAACAGAAAAAAAATTTACGTTCTATAAATTTTATATTCAAAAAATAAAATTGCAACTTTTCTTTTTAATTTTTCATCTTTTAAAGTAATAAAATATAATTGACCATTTCATTTGCCTTTCTTTCATACGTTATAAAATCCCATTCGTAGATAATTAACGTTTATGAGGAATAACTAACAACAACGGTCCATAAAATGTTATTCGCACAATGTTTTTATTTGAGCTGAATTTAATAAAAACTGCATAATGGCTGGTTCGTAAGGGATAAATAAATTAAGTGAAGGCAGTTATTACAGAGGTAGAGTGATATTTAATAACGAAGGTAGTTTTATATTATCTAGAGCTGTCAGATAAATTTTCTTTAGTTTAATTAATTGTAAGTACGTGAATATAGCGTGTCAGAAACCACACGTGCCAGATAAAAATCGATCCAGTCTTATCGTAATCGTGTAATAAAAATATTTTACTATACTATTATACTTTTCTAGTATTGCTGCTGGTTTTAAAAATATAGAGCCCGAAATGAAAAATATATATATTTTTTAAGTTTTGAAAAATATCAAAGCCCTCGAAGAATGGTGTCGTAATTGAAGGATTAAAATAAATTCCAACAAATCCCATCAAATTACATTCACCCTATGTCGTAAAGCTACTGATTGCCTTACAATATACTTCAATAATGTTTCCCTTGCCCCTGTTGAACAGATACAGGAAAAAGCACGTCGATTTTGACTATTACAGCACTTACTAGACAAACGGTCCAAACTTCCAATTCATTACAAAAGACTGATTTACATGACAATTATAAGGCCTATCTAGACATACGGCGTTGAGCTTTGGGGCTCCACTAAACCTTCGAATTCCTCTCGTATTCAATCCTTACAATCCAAAATCCTTCGTAAAATCCTAAATGCTCCCTACTTTGTCACAAATAAAATCATCCACAAAGACCTTAATGTTCCAATTGTAATCGATCTAGCCCGAACCAGATATCAATCCTTCCATTACAAACTCCCTAACCACTCAAACCCATTAGTTTCTAATCTTGCTTCCTCTTTTATTTCGGACAATCCTCCAAGGCGTCTGAAAAGATGATGGCCACGCGACCTTATATTGTAAAAATGTTTTTAGAGTGCTACCATTGGATAGTTTCTCTAGATGCTTGTACCAGTTGTAAATATCAATAAATAAATTTTTAAAAAAAGTTTTGAAACATTAGCCATTTTTTATTCCCCTTACCTATACTTGCCAGACTCGCCAATTTAGACTAGTAATTATACCTAGTCTTCATTAAAATAATCAGAAATCGTGGAGAAATACCAAATGTTCTTTGAAATAATGTTGTCTGGCCACGTTGCCAAAATGGATGAAGAAGAGATCTTTAAAAAGAAACCCAAAGAGATTACTGACTAGGCAGGCAGATACTAGATGTCTACTTAGGTTCAGGAAGAACTTGAAGGCGGTCGCACAAGATAGAGAGAAAACGTTCAGGTTCAGTTGATCAATCATAGCATCGACGATCATGAACAGATCCAATAATGGAGCGAATATCTGAAACTCGACTCAAAAATTATTATACTTTGTTTTATAAAAGCCTATTAGTAATTGATAATTAACAGCGACTCTAGTGGAATAAGATACGATCGGTCGAGAAATCGATATGTTTAAGAGATAAATGTTTGCCAAGGGTAGGTGCTCCAATCAGCACTAATAAATATTTAATTGTTAAACTGTTTGCACTAGCAAATTTAAATTAAGTTGAGGGGAGGGAAGGGGGGGGGGGGAATCAATTGGACTGTAAATTGAGTGCGGCTCGTTGTGGAGCACCTAATCAGTTCTGCTGGATTGGGTGGAGTCTGTTTGTCCGTTCTCATTTTCTGCGAATTTTTATCTATCTCTATTTGCTAAGGTATAAATTAACTATCTGTATTGGAAGATTGGATATGTCCTTTGTTACTTGAATATTATATGCTCTACAATGAAAAGCAACATGATGTACTTTTTTAATATATCTTGAAATATTTATATATCTAGTGTATAATAAGTGTTCAGATGTAAAGCGGTGTAGTGACTATCTCGTGAAGTGATGATAAAAATAGAGATCTAATCAAATCCCTAAGGCAGATGATCGATTAGCGGAACAACTCTGTGGGGTAAATTCCCAAAAGAAAGTAAGTGATTTGGTCAAATTTCTTAAATGTTTTAGTAAAAAGACGAAATAATATTGTTCCAGTATTTATTTGGTAAATCATGCATTATTGAATTATTATGAGTATATAATATAATAGCCATTGAAACATGAATTATTTATTTCAAACTAGTTAACAAAAGAAATAGGTACTTGAGATATTTTCAAAAACAAAAATAATATGTTTAATGAAATTTTAAAAATTTGTAGTAAACATAATTAATAAATATTAGTTTTCATTAATTTTAATTCTAAAACGTTTATTTTGGAAAATTTTCATCTCGTGTTACAAAGTACGTAACTTTTTTCACGGAAAGATCTCTTCACTAAAACAGTTACGATGTTTCCTACCTTTGTCTATGGGTTGCCAGGATAATTACATATGGTAATTATCTGAAATTATTGAATTAATTGAAATTAGTTGAGTTCTATAAAAGCTGTCATAACTGGAAATCTTTTCAAAGGCGCGCTTATTAGTTACCAATTAGACATCTTTATAAAATATTATTACCATTGGATATATAATATATTTATTGTCGTATTGGGTAACATAATCCTCAAAGCTATACGAAGGGACAAAGTATTTATTTGTATTTAATGTATTCATGAATAATATAATAAAATGATTCAGATAGATGATAAATGTATGAATAGCTGGGTGGGTGGAGAGCTGGCGGGGTTGAAGCGGCGTGCCGTGGTATGTGGTGATGTACCTGGCTATCCTCTCTTCATTATGGGCTGCTTTAAGTATCCTCCTTCACTGTCCAGTTCTGTGTCCTCCCCCTTCAACTTTCCAGAATATCCGTCAGGATAACCCCCCCCCCCTTTTATCCACAGTTTCACAGAACCCAAGGCCACCTAGACGTTCAGGCAAAAACCTATTTGAAGATATTTATAATATTGCAATGTTCAATTGACAGCATAGTTAAGGGATTTGAAAAAATTATTTACTTTCTTTAGGAGTTTTTATTTTAACATCTTCCATGGATTGATCTTCTACATTATTTGATTTGATCTCCATTTTCCTATGACATACATAACCATTAGAGGTACAAATAACTGCATGAAGACCTGTTTTCATACTGACAGTTTAAAGTCATTGCAGGAATAGTAATAGCCACTGACATAGTGTAAATGTGTGATACTTCCATACCAGCACTGTTGCACTTGGTTTATTGTGATTGTTTTCAGTGAAGCTATAGTTACTATATTAACTACGAAACACTTTTGGAAAATTTTCAAAAGTCTTCATGCCTCTCATCATTACATGAAGGGCTAACAAACTTACTAGATTTATTTTTTTTAAAATGTATTTATTGATATTTACAACTGTAAATGATAGTTATACAACATCAGGAGAATCTATCCATCGATAGAACTACAATCATATTTCTAGTGGAGAAGATCTCAAGGCCATCTTCTTTTTAGGAGGATTATCAGATAATGAAAAAGAAGCCAGGTTAGAAACAAGAGGGTTTGCATAGTTAGG
>NW_027116260.1:0-821 GCF_000696795.3 Halyomorpha halys
TTTTTTTCTTTTACTATAATTTTCAAAAAGTAAATATATTGTATGTTGACATGATTTTTAATTAATTACAATAAATAAGAACGTGTTATTAACGACCTAAAATACAAAATAACCACAAAAAATTTACATGACTCCAGTAGTTGAACAGATGGTATAGCGGTCCAGTTCGAAAATAAATATTTTATAATTCGTTTTTTTAAAACTTAATACTCAATATTGCTTAGTTAATTTATTTTTCATAATTATAAAACAAGGTCCTTAGAATCACAGTAGATTCCTCTGGTTTATACAAAACAGCAAATTACATCGTACAAGTAATATCATTAGATGATTTAATCAAAAAACTGTTTACTATGACCCACACCCAGTTACCAGGAGCTAAAAGTGGTTAGTCCGACCTCATTTTTTTTTTCAAAGTAAACTAACACAAAATTATTATTCTTTTTTTTTTTCGTACCCCCTGACGAAATAAGTAATTGAATACATAGGTAGGTGTATGTATATCTAGTACGGAGTACCCAGCAACGATCGTGCATTTTAACTCGTAATTTTCGCTAGCTTAAGTTGCATAAAATTATTTACCAATTGAAAAACGGCAAACAGAAAGACCAACAGGTTATTAAGATTAGTAAACTAAATAATTTTGTAAAAAAAAAAGAAGAATTATTCAGTTTACTGGAAAACATAAATTTTTCCTTGTCGAATAGGTGTTACGAGTAAAAATTTTCGATAACATTTGGACATGTACAAGTCCCTAATGTAATTTTTTTCTTTTACTATAATTTTCAAAAGAAAATACTGTTTTCGCCCAGGATCGAACT
>NW_027116260.1:4674-5012 GCF_000696795.3 Halyomorpha halys
ACAACGTTTTTGGGGCATCCATCACCAGGCACTCAACATAACATTAGCTTAAACTATTTTTATTATAAACAGTGAGTAAAAAAACAAATGAATCTTAAATCATTATTAGGTAATATAAGCTTAAATCTGAAACTAAGATTTGGATAAATTGCTTGGATACTTATTTGCTTAATAGGATGTCTAATTTTTTTCTATTTTCTATTGTTAAATACGTAGTATCTTTTTTGGAATACGCACACACACGCACACGCACATAATTTGTTTTTTATGCTAAATAAAAAGATCTCATTTCAACCGTATTCATATGGTTTTATGCCAAGTGTGTTGTGGTTACTTCA
>NW_027116260.1:5062-5654 GCF_000696795.3 Halyomorpha halys
TCATATACACTTGAAAATCTTGGGAAGGAACCACCCATTGGTGGTACTTCAAACATTAATTTAAATTAGAAGGTCCCGAGGCCATCTTCTTTTCACACGCACCGGAGGATTATCAGGGATTGTTAAGGATGAAAGGTTAAGAATTAATGGGTTAGGATGGGTAAGGAGTTTGGAATGAAAAGACGCATATTTGTTTTGGACCAATTCTGGAACGAATGGGATGTTAAGGTCTTTGTGAATGAGTTTATTTGTAACGTAATAAGGAGCATCAAGGATCCTACGTTGGATTTTGGGCTGTAAGGATTGGATGCGGGATTTATTTGATGGTTTGGTATAGCCCTAGAGCTCAATTCCATATTTCCAAATTGGTCTGATTATCGTAGTGTATACTATTTTTTTGTAGGAAATGGCAAGTTTAGAGCGTTTGTCAATTAAGTGTTGTAGCAGTCGGAATCTACGAGCAGTTTCTTGTCGTTTCAATCTTGTTTGTGGATTCCAAGTAATTCTCATGTCAAGACGGAGTCCTAAGTATCGAATCTGTGCAACAGGCAAATTATTAAATTGATATTACAAATGAGTTTCAATTTCTCTT
>NW_027116260.1:8474-9811 GCF_000696795.3 Halyomorpha halys
GCCAACACTCAAAATAAAGGAAATTTAACTTTCTATAAAGTAGTTTATGACACTTATCTTCATAGGGGTACTTGTTTTTATGATATTCACATATGAATATAGATTTGGCAAATGAAAATTTGTCCGAACAACTATAAATCAATTTATTTTAGCAAATTTCATGTAAACTATCACTCCTACGAAGATAAACGTCATATACTACTTTATAGCTCATTAAAATAGCTTTAATTTGAGTGCTAATAGACATCTGTACGTCAAATTGTTTTTGAGATATTAATTTTTCAAAATAAATTCACTAACTACTGATCTTTCAGTATGTCCCATACATTTTTCTGAAACGTTGCTTTCTAAAAAGCAATATCTCGAAAAATATTTAACGTAAATAACTCTATTAGTGCTTATATTTTAGCAAATTTGCTATTTTTTAAATGACGTTCTCTTAGATTTTCTTGTGTTGTTCCTACTTTTTAAGATAAAAAGCTGCGAATGAAAAATTATTTTTTTATCGCATTGAAACAGCCGGCATTTTTTATTCCCCCAACCTATACTTGGCAGACTCATCAATATTGGCTAGTAATTATATATAGTTTTCATTAAAGTAATCAAAAATTGGGGTGAGATAACTGCCTTTTTTCTCCTCTTGGGCTCTTGTACTATTGGTTGTCCTATAGTGTTCGGGGTTGATCAATCGAATCCTTTATTTGATTCTGATGAAATTTTTGGATGCTTTGTTGTTCCCATATCAATTTAATAGGATTTCGTTCACTACAGTCACTCTTGATTGCGTAAACGTATTTTTTAAAACTGTGCGTACAGTTCGGCCCAAAATTAGAGAAAAAAATGGATTACTTCGAATTGGGCGCGGTATCAATTTTATAAGTTTACGTACATTCATTTTGGAAACAGTTTATATTTATTTTCAACAATGGCTCGTCCCATATATTTTATTCTCAAACATTAAATGATAGAAGAATCTATTATTTTTATCAAATCACCTATTCACAATTGTCTATTTAAGCCACCAACACACACACGCATGCATGCATAGTCTAAACCTAATACTATCACAACCAGCAAAGCGGACCCTCCCCGCTCATCATAGTTTCAATGCGCACACGGCACCATCGATTCTGCACACAGTGTACACTCGACAAAGCCCTTAAAATACCCATGGGTAGAAGAAGGCAGCACACTTCAACTGACATCATTGTACCTAAGTATTCCTTATTTTCAATGGAGGGCACGAAAAAAAAATCACCTATGGTTCGCGCGTGAATAATAGTCCAGTTTCTTATTTTTTCAACAATGTTTTTATTCTAATCAGAGAGACGAAAACG
>NW_027116261.1:0-578 GCF_000696795.3 Halyomorpha halys
GATGCTCGCTTAGATTTTCTATTGTTGTTGGTAGTTGTAAAGATATAGAGCTCCGAATAAAAAATTAATTATTTTTAACGTTTTGAAACAGCCGCTATTTTTTATTCTCCTTACCTATACTTAGCAGACTCATCAATTTTGACTAGTAATTATGCCTAGTTTTCAATTTAGTAATCAAAAATTGGGGTGAAAAAACTGTCTTTTTGCTCCTCTTGGGCTCTTGTACTATTATGGTCTAGGTAATAGCTATGCCTCAAGGAAAAGCAAAATTGGTTAAATACAATATATAAGAAAACACTCCTGACGTAGGACATCCATCAGGGCCCTGTTTCATAATAAAGTACAAACTAATACTATTAGTCTTTTAGATTTATCTTAATTCAATTACACTGACTTGTACTTTAGTATTTTTTAATTCCTGTAATATCACTAATATTCATCCCTATCATGAAAAAAATAAGTATTAGTATAGTTACCACACTAGTTTCAACACTTGTACTATTAACTAATACTATTAGCTTTCATTATGAAACAGGGCCCAGATGTAGCAGAGGCGTTTCAGTCTTACTGTGGGATTT
>NW_027116261.1:3981-4457 GCF_000696795.3 Halyomorpha halys
GTCGGTCTGGGCTTTTGCAGTTAAAATAGGATGTTTTGATATTTTAGTTTGATTTTTAGTATTAGTTGTTCATGAAATACTTTAATATTTTGTATTTAACTATTCTGCTACTGATAACAATAAAAACAAGTATTTTTTTTCTTTTTTAACAAACAAAATGAAAGGTAATTTGCGGAAGATTTTTTGAAAATTTTAGGGTTAAAACCTATCAGACTATTTTAATGAGATTAAGTTAACTATTTGGTATTGAAGAAATCTTAATTTTTAATTATTCATCGAGTTTAAACAAAATCGTTTGAGACATATTAGAATAGAAATCTACTCTACACTACCGGCCAATCGATTATTTTGAAAATATTGCCGTTACATCCCATATGCCTGGGATGTAACGGCAATATTCTGTCTTCAACAGGTAATTTTAATTTTGTCCATCTTTTTCGTTTTTGAGCTAGGTTGTTCACAGACACAAACATTTT
>NW_027116262.1:0-1053 GCF_000696795.3 Halyomorpha halys
ACGCCTGTAACACTCCAATTTAACTTAGATCAGATTTACTAAATGTATTATGATGTACAGTTGTAAATAGCAATAAATAAATATTAAAAAAAAAATATTTAGAAGGTGGAAGATCATAGAAGAAACGAAATATTGAATCATCATTAGTTTGTGGTGGTTTATACTTAATTAATATATATATATATAATGTTTATAAAATTTTATTTCTCTATTAATCTGTCTCTTGTTTTGCTTCTGTTTTGTTGCCTTTGTAATGTTCTGTATTACTTTTTTTCGTTATCTAATTTGCGTTCAAATGTATATTGTTTTTTATACTTAACATTAATGATCCCATCAAAACTCACAAAATCATTGTTTTGCAGATGATATGGTGTTATGTTATGTGTTCTGTAATGGTACTATAGTATCGAGGATTGGGATGTCGGGAATAATTACTGAAGGTAATTGATCCAAAATTATTTATTAATAGAATAGTATCTGTAAGATATATTAATCCACGACCTTCCCACAGGGTAACAATGGAAGGGAAAAAAGTTTACAAAAAATACCTAAAGACTGAGAATTTTTGCTCCATCTTCATAAATGGCCGTTGGATGGTAAATGGAAGTATCTAACATTACACTAATATAAAATGAAATGGCGGACGGTTATGATGAGGTCCCAGAACCATTGTCTCGTGATCAGCAGCTTTAGTGTAAGTTCTAAAATAAATCGTCCAAATAGTTCCGATAAAAAGAAAACAATAGTTTTTTTAATTCAATTTTTGTGTTCTGGATATCTTAATTCGTAGGAAGGTTTACTATTGGAAATGATAATCTAATTATTTGCAAAATATCTATGAATCGTTGATAACAAGATTCGTGTAAGTTATTTTGTAATATTTAGAGCTTAAGGGGAAGTTTAGTAATTTGTCATCATTCAATAATTTATAAAATAAATATTAGTATATTAAAATTAATTAGAAACTGCTCGTAGATTCCGATTGCTACAACACTTACTTGACAAACGCTCTAAACTTCCCATTCACTACAAAAAATTAGTATACACTACGAT
>NW_027116263.1:0-31109 GCF_000696795.3 Halyomorpha halys
GCCGAATATTTGAATTCAAATCTCCCGCCATGTGTGACGTCATCAAAATGCTGGCTTCTGATTGGCTCCTCAAATCGGTGCACCAGCTCGCCCATATTCCCTCTACTTTCAACATTATTTGTGTTATAATTTATTCATTTATATATTCTTTAAATTTATGTATTAGCTCTTTCTAAATTTATTTAGTTTTTTTTTTAATAAACTGTTCTACTGCTGTGATAGTTTTGTTTCTGCTGTATTAAGAGTTTCTACCTATTGATTTCTGTTAATCTGCTTAATCAATCCATTGGTGAGAGGTATGGAGGATATTAAATCCTTTTTAAATCCAATGCTGTTTTTATAAGGAGTTATAAATTGTTAAGTTATCATATTTTAGTTCATATAGCATGTATATTACATATATTGTTAATTTTAAGGTTTATTACACATTCGAATCAATTACATATTTCGGTTTAGAAAAAATGAATTACCCTTTAATTTTTAATCCCTTTTTGCTAATATGTGAATCATGAGTCATGAGACAACAGGCTACCAACTCCAACAACCTAGGTTTGAATTAGGCTATTTTCTGGAGCAACAAGTCAACCCTGTGGGGTTCTGGAACCCTCCTGTGGTCCACCCAACTTCTTAAATGGGCACGCTTAATTGGGGAAAAATGTGGCAGTTGAGTGTGATTTTCAACTTTTATACCTTTTGTTCCTAAAACAGTGCTCCCTTAAAAAGTACTGAATCCTTGATGACCATTCATGACCTTTCCTTCAATATTTTTATGTTTAAAGACTTAAAAAAGTAGATTTTACATTTTTTTATTGTATATTCTGGCGTTTATTAGTGCATAAAAATCTGGACATTTGATCATAAATTTCCAGAAAGTTCACATAGGATGTATTGAAGAAAATACTGGTCACATAACCAGCGAATCCTTCAACAATTAACATATTAACAACATTTCCTTTTAATATTTATTTGAATCAGAAATTCAAACATACAAGAATTAATTCATTAAAATGTTACAAATGAAAATTTGAATAAGAGATATCCTGTAAAGAAAACAAACTTCAACATGATCATAAAATCTACAAAATTACTATTTTCAATCAATTTGTTGTGCAAAAGATCAGTATATTAACAAAAAAAAAACATGATTTTACTGAGCACAAAACTTCAAAAAGTGAGGTGTACCTATCGGGAATACGTAACATTACTAATTACATATCTTCAAGTACAATTACCCTCATCAACGACACATCAAAGCAAAATTGTTACAGCTAAAAGACGGTAAGTCAATATTAATAAATTTTATTCAGGTGATAAAAACATCAAAATTATTATATGTTAACATATATTTATTAGAAACTAATAGCAATTATATTGAATGGTCTCTCTTAAAACTATACTTAGTAAAATTAACTTAACGTAACAGTTCCTCAAATAAAAACTAATCAACAAGACTCACTTGTAATATAAAAGAAATTTTTTTTAAAAATGTTAAGCCACAGTAATGTAAATAGCAAGTCCGCAATATAGACAAAAAATTGCTTACTTACACCACAAACTGTAATATATACATAGGCAAAAAATATTAATTACATCTAGAAATAGACTTAAAACTCTCTCAATCATCAAATAGGAATATATTTTCAAATCTAACTACATTACAGTACTACTGTATACAACTACCTAGTTAACACTTGTTACTTTTAAGACAAAAAGAAAGGAAAAAAACAAACTATAATATTTAATAGCAATAAAGTTTTAGAAAAATCAAGAGGAAAATAAAAATAAATGCTACATTAAGAATCAGGAAATAAGAGCTTGAGAAACTGAAACATATGGGATCATTACACATTACAAAATTCAAACAGAGAACACATATATATATAATATTAAGACATGGAGAGAGGAGAAGTCACGAGTCCCTAATGTACAAAGACAAAAAAACCCCATATACTTTGCTATGGACCCAATAACCAGCATTTCTTCTCACAAGACACTTGTGTGTGCGAGTGTGCGTGTTATAAAAACACACTATTGTGCCCATTACCAAACTTTCTCACAAGCTAAAAGAACACCTCGATTTGTCCCTAACACAATTTGTTAAAGCCGAAGCTTAAATTAAACCTAAAACAAAAATCAAATGAAATTATCAAATATAGAATGTGAAAAAACAATTCATAAAAAGAACATTAATATTTGCATTAATAAGGATTTGGATACAGAATGAATGTACAATATGTTTTATATATATATATATGTATATATCCTACAATACAACACAAAACTGCTTAGACAAAAATTGTGTTATATACATCACATTATATAGTCATTAGTAATCTAATCTTCATTGTTGTCTTCATTAGCAGAATGATCCCCGTTCTTTTCTACCGAACGGCTCCTCGACTTTGACTTCTCTTTACTGCCTGACCGGTCCCTAAACAACAATTGCATCTTGCTATAATCGTAATATTTGACATACTACAAACAATTATAATGAATAATAAACCACTTAAGATTAAACAATATAGACATATTGACATCTCCACTGCAGCATGATAGTGCAAAATACGACTCCTTTCACAGAGTTATAAACTTCGCACTAAGGTCAATAGGTCAATACAAATTTGTCCGTGTAACCAAAATTCCTCTTTTCACAAACAATCGTCAATATACACATGATATAAAAGTAATATATAACAGTTATAAAAATATTGCTATATAATTTTATAATAATTGTGGATGAAATGTGGTCCACATTATTTTCCTAAATCATTTTGATATTTAAAGAGTTTCAAATCTTTTGTCTATAGTGCAATAACCTTCTAATGAAGGTTCATAAATAAACAAATAAAATACGTTACTCCAATCTTATCATGAGAATAGAAAATGCATTTGCAATATGTATTACAATATTTTACATTACATTGACATATACCAGCCATTCACGAATAAATACTTTCTCATAACAAAACTACCTTATCATTTAAACCAAATGCATTCTTACTTATGATGCTGCAGTGAAATATTAAATTTTTATTAATAAATGAAAGTGAATAATCTTACATGGAGTCATCCCGCTTGTCGACTGATCTTGACCTGGACTTCTGACCCATTCCCTGAGATTTGGAACGGGATCGTGATTTAGACTTGCGATCATTAGATCTAAAAAAAACAACAAACAAAACAATAAAATAACGAAATTTAACTATATCACTTAAATAAGTTATGAAGAGATTTATCTTTATTAGATTAATAACTTTATGATTAATATTTTTTTTAAATTTAATTGATTGGACATTCCAAGAAAATTGTATAATTGTAAGGAGACAACCTAGTTTATGTAGCCCACGAACTAACCCATACAAAATAGTGTCATGTTTTATTTTATTATTCAATTTTGTATAAATCACAAAATAAAACCTTTCACTAAAATCTAATTAGTATTTTTCAGAATACTCCTGGAGCAGGCAACTTCTATAGAAGATAGATATGCTAATGTTTTTTTTAAAAACAGACTGTCATGTTTCCAACATATCTTAAAGTAAATGAACGAAATTTATAAAGAATAACAAATACAAAACATAATTTTATGGTCTAACCCATAATCCAGGACTATTTAGACAAAGTTGTAGACGATATAATTAATCCTCAAGAAAAAAACTAACCAGGTCAGAAAAAAAAAAATCGTTTTTATAAATTAGTTAAAACATACAGAAATAAATCACTACTTCAGTAGCAAGACTATTAATAAATAATAATATAACACAAGAGAGTTACTGCAAATCCATAAGGTGATAAAAGATTAGATAGCGGGCATGCTGAAATTATAATTTAAATAAAAAATAGATATACGAGGGTTGGCTAATAAATAATGCACACATCCTTGTAGAATACAAATCAAAATAAGCAGCAAAAAGTGCATTACAAAGCACTTCTTAAGCTCCAAGATAAAACATTTATTCTTCAAATTGGTCACTTTAGTAACAAGTTGTTTTCTCATTTCGTCACTATACAATGTTTTGAGCTTCCCTAACTTGATCTGAATTGTAATGATAAACCTTGAGGGTAACCTTTAGAGTATAGCAATAAAAATGAAATAATCAACGTCCAAGGTGTCTTTTCAAATCAAAATTGTCTACAGGTTTGCCATTTTCGTCAGTTGCAGTAATCAAATGTTAGTGTATGGTTTATCAATAATTAATGCTTTTTTTTCTAGGCTCATAACAAAATTTTTTTACATACCAATTCAAAGATTTATCAACTGCACTGTGACAGCAAGAGGTTAAGCCTTAAGAGTAAAATAAAGACAGCTTAAGGCTTAAAGCTTAAGTTTAATGGCTAGGCAAAAGGCAGTTACATTTTTAACTGTTCCTGGAAGGACCCTGTGGTGGCCCAAGTCAAATATTGCTTCAGTTGGACAGGAGCACTCACAGGGATCTATACACTGATGAGCCTTAAGCTTACAGCGCACTCTGTTATGCTGTTATATACAAAACGACATACCATTTCATGTGCCGGAGTGACTGATTAGCAGGCATGTGGTATAGATCACATTATGGATTCTAAACAGAGCGAATTGATAAGATAATTAGAATCTACTTATTCAAGCTACTATTAAGGCCATCATAAACAGCCTTTAAACAATGATAAATCTCAGTTCGTGTCTTTCTTTAACAGTTAAAAAAATTTGATAACACAAATTATATCTCCATATATCCAAAAATATACTCCAATATATCACAATTATCGCTTGCTTCCCGAAACAAAATGTACAACTTCACTGACCAGGAAAATGGTTCTTTCACCTGCCACCTAGAGAGCTGCTGTGGATTGCATTCTACAAGCACACGTTCATAATATTTCAGCCTACCCTCATATCTATTATCCTTCACAATTGCAAAATTGCACCACAGCTCATATATAACTTAGATAACACACATGGCAATAGTGCAAAGAGAAACACTAATATTTGTGTCGTGTAAAAAGATGCCCAAACGATTGGACACAACTGAAAAATTCCAAATGACAAAAGTGAATTACTTTGAACGGGATTTAGACCTAGATGCAGATTTGGCACCCTTTGACCTCGACCTAGAGCTCCTCCTGCTTCTACTCCTTGAGCTTCTTCGGCTCCTAGACCTGCAAACAAAATTAAAATGTTTTCTAATCTTCACAAGCATCTGTATAGTCCTAGCCTACGTAATAATAGTCAAATCATTCATTTCAAAGATAAAATTAAATCTCTAATAAATATTGTATTTCTTTCACGAATTAAGGGTTTATCAATTTAGAATCCATAAACCGGGGGCACCGACTACATAAACTAATTTCACGCCCAAATCTAAAAATTTAACATTCTAATAAATACTTCTAAATGAGACATGTAAGTACAAAATGACAATTTTTACACGACACAAATTCAATAACTTTTCACTTAAAATAAGCCTAGAAAACTCGAGGCATTTTAGAATCAATAGTTCAAGTAAAAATTACTAAACATAATCATTATGATAATCAAACTAATCTGCCACAAATAATCAGGACAAACTCACTAAGATACATGAACAAGTGGTGAAACAAAGCAATCTGGATATTACTACCATATATAACCATAAGAAACAACACTAACAATAGCAATAAACATTTACATTTAATATAAATATTAAAATAAAAACACTTTGTTATGAGGTTATGTTATGTCATGACAATGATAATTGTGTATATGTTAGCATAATATAGACGTACCACTAACTAATACATATTCAATTAAATATATAACACACATTTGCTTAAAATATTAACATTTTGTTTCTTAGCACAATTAAGATACTCTTTAACAAATAAGAAGTTATTTTAACAAGATAAATAAAATTTTGTTTGAATTTATTTCCTACTGCAACCTCCCCCACCAACAATAAAATCAATTTATACTAAAATTCTGTCACATAAAAGTACTGTTTAAAATTAAGAAAAAAAGGACCATTAGGTACTTGTGAAAATTTTAGACAATAATCAGGATCATATATTTTAATTACTAATATATGCTTATAATAACAATAACAAATAATTGTATTTTAAAACCAATAAAATTTAACATAATTTAGATTTATGCAAAGTTAGACCCCAACCTCAGGTAATAAGGATCTGTTGGGAATCGTTTGAGCGAGCTGAAGTCAACAGTTGTGATCTAATTATGGAGAAACAATTTTGTTCAAATAGAAAAAATACATTATAAAGATAACAGTATCGAATTCCTCTCGCTCGACAGATACAAACCTCCAACAGACATTTTTCAATTCAGGTCTAACCTGTAACTAAATACAGAATCTTGGGAAATATTTTGCAGTTACTTCTGAAGAGGAAATTTTGAAATTATCATCTTTCCTCACTGAAACTAGTGAGAATTATCAAAAATATAAATAAAAATAAGTCCAGAAATAACTAATTGAAAAAGAAAATAATTGTTTTAAAAAATAAAATGAGCAAGAAACCAACAAAAGTGGATGAACAGATGATAAGATAGTCTTTTTTTTTTTTACTTATCAGGAGTGCTGATCAGATTTCATTACAAATGTAGAATATTTTAATAGAATTAATTACTAAGATGAATATTTAAAAAATAAAAAATGGACACACCACCCATGTGGATATCATCACATCCTTTGAGTCTATGGATTTAGAATTCATCGACTGCACACTTAAGCAGAACTTTCCATTGGAAAGTATTTTTGAATTAATTCCAATTTACTAATGAGAGGGGAGGAGCACAGAGGAACTGTGGTAAGGCACGATGCTACTAAGTCCAAGGACCTGGGTTCGAAGATGGTTTTCTATTACACTGTCCACGGTTCTGGAGCCCTCCTGGGGTACACCTAGCTCCTTGCACAACCATGTCCATTGGTCTAGTAACATCAAAGTACTGCACTCTTAACCCTTAATAGGTAGTACCAGTACACATTTTAACCTTAATAGGTAGTACCAGTACACATTTTAACCTTAATAGGTAGTACCAGTACACATTTTAATTTTTTTCTTATAACTAGTCAGAAACAAAAACCAATACACAACATAAGTAGAATCTCATACTTATCTGCAAGGGAACAATGTTGAAGTATAAGAATTTAAACCTAAAAGTGAAAACAGTTTCAGGGTCATTTAAAACAGACGTCTTCTTACTACAATAGAATAGACAGCGCTTTCATACTAAAATCATGTCTCATCCTCAGTTTGTGAAATTTCTGGAGCAATTTAAAAGTGATAATGATAATGAATATTTTAAATATGAATTTATACCAAAAAGGTATTTGAGAAATTAGGAACCCTCCTAAATTTTTTAACGACTGGGAATATTTTATCCTGAAAGCTGGTAGACCACAGTTGAAATATTTATATATATTGAATATTTAGTGCCTAATCCCTGTGAAAGTGATTGTCAAGCTGTTTATATAAAACCAGTTTCAAATAGTTATGCTATTAAAATAATAGCCACTCAAAATTATCAATAACTTTAAGGACTGCATTTAACAAGACACTTCTTGATTAGATTTGAATTAGAGCAACTGCAACTGTACCCAAGGCATTAGTTCCAAAAAGAATATATTCATAATTATAGAGGAACTCTAAAAATAAACTTTTTGAAATAACGAGGAAAATTACCCCAAATTAAATTCATAAAAGAAATCAAACTGTGCAAATGAAATTAACATATTTTCCTCTCCTACAGTTAACAAGATACTCTATTAGAACTAGTAAGACCTTAAATAATGTACAAAACACTCACTTTGACAAAAAAAAAAAAAAAAATAACAACAAAGAAGAGCCCAATGTTAAAAATGCTTTCAATTAAAGCACAATATATTGCAAAAGAAAATTTTTTATTTCTAATATAATAAATATAACATATAGTTGACCTGGATCGGGAACGCCTGCGGCTCCTGGATCGGGAGCGGGACCTGGAACTAGACGAACGCGAACGCCGAGACCTCCTCCTGTCTTCGATCAATCTGATTCTACGGCCATTCAGCTCGGTATCGTCTAGTTTTTCAAGAGCATTCTTCATGTCAGAATGAGAGGCAAATTCTACAACACTGTAAAAGTAAAATTATTTGTGTAAATCAGTTAAGCTAATTTCAATAAAAACAAATATATAAAAATTAAATCAAATATATTACTTCCTTCATGTAACTTAATTAAATATGGATCAATGTCTAGACAGACAATGTTTTAAGTCTTGAAAATTCAATGGTTATTCAATTCTTGAATAATATGGCTTTCAAGTATCACTTATAGATTCGGATTAGTTGTAATAAATGATAATATTACAATAATAATACAATACATGTATTATAAGATAATAATACATATTACATTATTAAGAAATATACATATATATTACATAATGTATATTATTGTTATAAAATCTATGGAAACATTTTATTCTGATAAACAAAACGTTATTATAACAATCCATTTTGACCCCATAAATAATTTATACTATACTGAACAATAAGGTATGAACTTGAAGTATACAAAAAATTTGCTAGTCACAATAAATAAATTCTTAACTTGTTTCCTTAATTAATATCAATCTAAAATACTTATCTGAATATTGAGTTTGCAATGCTCTTCCACAGCTATACAAAAAATAAGTTAAAAGATAATTTAGGTGCTTAAACCAGGCATTTAAGTCTTGCTATATGAGAAAATTCAACTTATTTACAACTCCCATGTCAGTAAAAAGAAAAGAAAAACAGGCATCTATAAGTGTAATTATATCACAATAATTTTTTAAGCTTTGATCAAGTGAAGAAAACAAATGAATGTCGTTAATGAAACATTAAGGCAATTACAAATTTCTTTAATGATCAATACCTGTTTTGCTTAATGAACAGCAAGATCTAACATCTCAATATCAACGGCTACTAAGGTGAGTTAACAGGAATTTCATTTATTTTGAAAACAAAATAATAGGAAAACTTTTTTTTTTTTAGGTAGACTTAACTATAAAGTAAATACTAACCCTTCATTTCTTCTATCTTTATGAGCATCAGCATAGGTGACTTCTCCAGCCTGCCGCATGTAATCTTTCAAATCCTAAGAGAAAAACCCATATTAATATATATGAAAGCAAAACCCATTAAAAAATATAACTGTCTAAAATATAAAGATTGAATACCTAAAAAAAAAATGTACAACCCATAAAGTGAACCTCTTTTTAACGTGCTCATTAGTTTAATAAGAAAAGTAATTTAGTAATATTGAAAAAATACAGAAAAGGGGGAAAAAAATCCATAAACACGTTTGTGACAATAGCCATAAAAGAGATTGAATTTATTGGTTTAGAGTACATAAAATGATCATAAATGTGTAATTCTTAACTCAGTAATAAAAAAGAAAGGGGGGTGATTTATCCATTAATAAAATGACTCCCATACTAGCTCTACACCTAATTGTCAACTTGGCACGATAATCACAAACACTTCGGGTCTGGCCGTTAGCATTAGCTGCTTTAAGTCAAAATCATTTTGCCGAAACTGAGTTTTGTTACTTTTTACAATAAAATATTTATCAAAATTTAATTGCATGTAACTTTAATATTCTAATATTTTTCTAGTTAATGAAAGAACGTAATATGTAATAACTATATGAATTTATTAAATAATTTAAAAAAGCAAATTTTAACCTAAAATAATACTGCTTGAAACAAATTAATCAACAATTTTTTTTTTAAAAATTGCAAGCACAAATGATATATATGTCTTACTTCACAGTAGCACTAAGTAGATTTCCGTTACTTTAACAAAAAGTATAATTAAAGTTTATTTTTTTATGGATAGAGAGAAACTTCATCGTAATTTTTCATTAAGTCAGTGAAAGTGTACTTAGCATGGCTGTTTAGTAAGCCACCGATATCATAGTTCAACACTAACCCTTAATATGAATTAAAACCAAACATTTAATTAGTTATATTTAAAATTAAACTTATCAGAGATTAATCTATAAAAAAAAAAAACCTTTAGGGAGGGAAGTTTTAAATTATGAAAGAAAAAATACTTGATGTAATTCTATTTCTTTCCCGTACAACGGTACATTGATTAGAGATAACTATTTTAAAACCAACAAACTGTCAATCACAATTATTTTAACAATGTAATTGGTGTAGGCTGATAGGGTGAAAAAATAAATAAATAGGATATAGATAAAACAAAACATAACAGAAAAAAAAAGAAGACTGAGTACACAACAGATTATCTTCAATTACACTTCGGCGTGGTGCAGCAGTCCTAGCCTGATGCGTAGTGTCTTGCAGCAACGTAGAGCATCATTCCAATCTTCATTAACTTGATAATATTCCACAATTTTATTAACACAAGATCAAGTTGGCAGTTTCATTTTATTTCCATCATCAACTTGAGAGTTATTCACTTGACAATGTAGTGGACCACGCTGGACATACTTCATGATGGCTTCACTGATAGGTGCAAGTAGCATTACAAACTGGATGTGACAATTAAAAGCATGCCACCTTTCTTTCTTAGGCAAAAGGTTTAGAAAAGTTTATATTAGGAAGACAGGAAACGTCAAATAATAATATGGAAAGGAAGAAAACTGAGTTAAGAATAACACACCAAACTTGAAATTCAATAAACATTTATCAATGTGCATAAATAAAAATACAAAGTCAATTATGACCCAAGGTTGATGGGATTACCACCCTAAAGGAGGAACGGAGATCTAATACAAAGAAGCAAGTGGTGGATCAGAAAAATAAATCGCAATTTGTTTGTACAATAAAACAAAAATTACCTGTCGATTAAAAAGCAGGAAGAAAAACTTAAGTTGATTAGTTAAATCATGGATTTTAGACTAACATGATTAATTGAAACAATCTGTATGGACACAGAATACTTAAGGTACCATTATGGAATATATAGAATGAATCAAATTAGGCTAGTACTCATTGAATATCAAAACAGAAAACTACTGATAAATTTGAGTAAATTAAGTTATAATGATAAAATTAAACCACCAAATATTTAACAATTTACCATGATTTGATACCTTTAAAACTTTTTTTAAAAAATTGAGACCAAACGATAATGAAAAAACATCAAAGAAAATAGATAAATGCGGTAGATCAGTAAACCTTATGCTTTGGAGAGCACGAAGCGGTCAAGAACAGTAGAAGAATATCAAAATAATTAACGAAACTAAGAATATTTAATAGGGAAAAAATCTTGAGTTTTAGGTTTTAACATCAGTAGAAAAATATATATAGACTGACCCTAAACTATCAAAACAGCCTTCATAAAAATTTGATTCATTAAAAAAAAAAAAAAAAAAAAGAAAACAGCAAAGTTCAAACAATAGAAATAGCTTTGCAACCAAATTGTCAACTCGTAATTCAATGAAGTGGCAGACAGGGGCATTTAAATTTTAAACTAATTCATTGCTGTTAAGATCATAAAAATTACAAAAAATAATAGAGCAGAGAAAAAAAACCATTTGCTGTCTCTGTCCCGGATACCAACACATTTCATGAAACATAAGAAATAATTTCAAAAATTAGACAGGTCCATAGGTGAAATCATAACTAAAAAATTTAACCAATTTAAAAAAGTTATACAAGGAAGGAGGATAAGGAAAGGGAAATGAATATTTCTATTAACATAAATTTAAAAATGGAATAATTATCAATAGGTCAAAAATAGTAACTGTCAGTGTGGTTTACATAATGCATATACATGACATGTGTATATTAACAAAGGAAAGTCGAAATATATTAAAGTTTGGGACAGAGAGAATTTTTTTAAAATTACCTTTGCATCTTTTCTCTCAACTTCCCTCATCACTCCCAGAGGAGGCCCACGACAGACCAGAAAGCAGATGAGGTTGAGGTAGCTATGCCAATACAAGGGACCATCGTGTGCGTGCTCACCACACGGTGGTGGTCCATGCGTAGTGAGGGGAAAACGCATGTCACATCGGATCCTACACCATCCATCATCTCTCTTGATCAAGTCATCATTCGATATCAGGTGGTCAAATGCTAATTATCAGTGTCATTTCTATCTTTCCACCAGAGCTTTGATACTAAGTTTCTCTGTCCCATCGTTATACTGTTCTCTTTGATCATCAGGTCATCAGCACGGGCTAGACCAGGGAGGCTAGGAGGTACCAGACCAGAACCAGAACCATGTCACGCACCTTGGGGGCCGCACACGGACTCAAGCCAAACCAGATTACTCTTTAGGAGAGGAAAACACAAACATTAAATGGTCAAAAAAATTAACAAAATTCTTTTTGTTAAAAAACAATTAATTTTTTTTTATAAAAGGAAAATATAAAAACAAATAAATTACTTCATTAATTTAATAATTGTGATAACCTTTTTAATTCCATGTTATTTCTATACAAATATATAACCTCTAAGCCATGCATTATGCTAAAGAGCATACAAACTGGTGAAATGTTCATGTCGAACTTGTTCTCCGGAATGTTTCCCAGCTATCAAGTATCAGTTTTATTGTTCCCCTTCCCTCTTTCATCTTCTCCACTATCAGGAATGTAATCTTCACAGCTCTTGCGATATATATTTCTCTTCGAGTAAGTTTGTAAAACAATAACTAATCAAATGTATCCAACATTTCAACCTGTTCTTTCATAATAGAGGAGCACGACTTAGATGATGATGATGATGTAATACCTAATTATTTAAATTATCATTAAAAATTATTTAAATTAATGAATAAAAATGAATAAATTGAAAGGAAATATTAAAGGTTATCACAACTATATTAGTTAAAGAGAACATGTTGAGACAACGTGGATCCACAAAGCACAATTCAGTAATCACATACCTGCCAGCTGACTCTGCTCGATAAATTTTCAACAATTAGACGATAATCTGTACGTGTCGGTGGTCCGTATCTAGAAATAATAAAACAAAAGCAAATAACAAAATTATTCACTCATAAGGGGCACTATTGTAAAATGAAGAAATAAACTATGACTTCTGAGTGCCAAATAATATCAAACTAAAAATAAATGAATAACAAAATACCAAAAACCTTGACAACAAAAGAATATACAAGAAATATAATTAACATTTGTCTCACCTGTCACTACTGCGGAAATCAGCTTCCCTGAAACACAAAATTTATGTTAAAATCTACACCAACCGGCAATGACAATCATCAATAAATGTGATAATAATCTTTAAACAAACTCAAAAATGAATTGTAAAAAAAAATTTAAGATAAAAATAATAAATTAATATTCTCGCTGGATAACTATGTTTCAAGTTTTGCAAGCCACTTTAATCATAGACATTAAGAATGGTAGAATAAAACTTGAGTTTACTATTCGAGTCTTCAAATAGAATAACGCCTTACAATATAAAAGGCAATTCAGAGTGCAACTCGTTAACCTTCCCATGAGTCACGAACAGGGAACGATACAAGTCAGTCACTTCACAAAACAAATCCAGCCATTATCAAACAGGACTGGTCTAACTTCACTACTTAGTGCTAAAGACCTTAAACAGCCTTTCAATGGAAATCTGTAGGAGCCTGGAAACCTATATAAAAATATTGGAACAATATTATCAGATCGTATTTATAACGAAGGATGGCAGCCCGGTTGACCCACAAACCTGCTATATCGACTAAAATGTAGGTTAACAATAAATAGTTTTTTATAATCACAACATGAACCATTCTGATTATTCATTAAATAATTAAACTTTTGATATTCAGATAAACAGAAAATTTTAATAAAAATAATATTTATATTTTCATTAATTTTTATTTTAAAAATTCCTCTTTTCAAAATCAATGTTAACATTTAATTTGATAATCTTAAATCGCATTATTCATTGTTAAAAATAGAATTTTATTCATTAAACATCAATTTTTTATTATTATCTTATAAACTAAATTAGGCATTTTTCATTTATGCTATATATACAAACAATAATAGCAAATGCTTTCTAAATAAGTTTTTTATGATGATAAAATTGAATTGGGATGCGGCTAACATTAAGTTAATGACGACTGTCCCTAGTTAAATAACCCAAATAGGAACGTGACTACTCCTATTCAGGGAACAGAAACAGGTTTTACTATACGAGCCAATGACACACAACAAACCTGACATCGGCACTGTTGTCTCAATATCCACTTGACTCGTGCTTTAATTCTACACAACTCAACTAATGATGTTACCTATTGGAGGATCCAAGATGAATTTGATGGTGGAAAGTTATCATAAGAATATTATTTGGCACTATCAGAAGGAAATGATACTTCAAACTGAGCTAGTATAACTTATATTAAATTTAAGTCAATGGCAATGAATAGTTAAATGAACAAGTTACAAGAAACTAGGATTATAATTCAACATCAAGTTAGTAATTTGATTGGTATTCATCAACTTTGTTTTTTTAGCAATAGACAATTTAAGTCATACAAAAGGATAGGAGGGAACTCTTTACCAAGGTATTAGTTAAAATAAACCATTTTAATTCCTTCCGTAAGAACATATGAAACAAACTACCTCTAAGAGCTCAAGCCTGATTGAAAAATCAAAATTTTATCTCAATATTGAGCATCTGTCATTTCAATACTATATTTAGGATTTACCTCCAAAACCTAAATTCTTTTCTCCTGACAATGGTATAGAAAACATGAAAAATCTCTCATTTTTCTAATTGAAAAACAAAAGTTACTTATGAAGGAAGGCAGTTCAGTACAGGTAGTAGTCAATAAAGGTATCAAAATAGTAAAAGAAAAAAAAATAATTTGCTATCGACCAACGTTTCGCCCCACTTTGCAGTACTTGGTCAGATCTGTCTTGATTGAAGAAGAGATGACAGAATGAGTCATTCAGAGCTGTCTTGATTGAAGAAGAGATGACAGAATGAGTCATTCTGATAATTTATAATTTTAAGAAGAGATGATAGAACGAGTCATTTTGTCATCTCTTTATTCATCAGACAGCACTGACTAAGCCCTGCAAAGTGGGGCAAAACGTTGGTAAATAATAAATAGTTTTCTTTTATATCTTTATTGACCACCGCACAGACTATCTCTTTCTTCCTACAATCTACTTCAAATGGTCAACTATCTTCTTTCAAAAGTTACTTTTATTTTAAAGCAATTTTCAGCATTAATGTAAATGGGGGTACGGTACTAAACTGTGAGTTTTTATGGTCTGAACTTTCAGAGTAGAACAAAACTTCAGGTGAAAATTAATTTATCAACTTTTATATCAGCTCAAATGAAGTGCTTTTCAATTAGAATCTCTAATCAAATAGCGTAATTATTACCTTCTAGTGCACTACACATAAAAAATTACTTGACAAAAATAAAATGCTATTAATGGGCTATTAATGGACGAAAAATTACAAACCCATAAGCTAGACTTGACATCAGTCGTCAGCGACTGTTCTGTTAATATTAAAAATAAACACTAATATTACATCAATCAATTTATTACACATAGATTTCAAAAACAACCAATAGTTAAAGTGGGATTCCTGATTACTAAGTATACAGTATTTGAGATTTACCAATAAACATTTATACCCACAATTGTTAAATATACTTTCAACTACATACATAGGTATGCCCTAAAATACAGATTCATCCCTAGCCTTAATAATTTAGGAAGTTTTGATTTTTTAATACAACTGGTTTGAGGAAAATAATTCACTAATCCATTGATAATTTTAGAGCAAGGCATGGTGTAGAACTGGATAAGTCTGAAAAATTAATAATACCATCAAAATTGATGGAACTGAACCTGCTTACAGAATTACACCCTGTATAATTATCCAGTAGGCCAAAAATTGCCATAAAGAGGGAGGGGAGATAGTATATATAATTAAATTTAACATAGGAACCACCAAGGAATTTAAAGACAAGATACCGCAAACAAACTTGAACTAATCACAAGGGATGGGAGGCTAAAACTAAGTAATTTATATTAATTACACTGCGACATATCATTACTTACTATATAAGTTTAAAAAAAAATGATTTTTTTTTAAATAGAAATAATGTACACAATAAAAAAATTGTTTTAAAATAGTTTTATGAAAATTGAAGTCATTCTCTAACAGTACGTGGATAGGATAACTGATAATTCAATATTTTAAAAATTCTTATATCATGTAAATATAAGAAGTGCATAAATGTCCGGTCATGGATTGATTGGTATGCAGTGCTTTGGTAACATGGCAATAAAGCATTTACCTTCCTCCCCCTAACCTCCTGATTGATGTATTTTAAGACCGGTAATATTCTAATTGAAGTTATAACTCATACTACATTTAGCTTAATTTCCCAGTTAAATCAAATTAAATCTAATGTAAACTTTAAGCAATAATGTAAAACAATAGAAAGCCAAATAAAGGAAATGTATCAATAATTAAATAACAAGTCGATTAATTAATAAATTAATTACTAACTAAACCAAGTCAGACAACAATTTAAATCAACAAATCAAAACAGAAAAACTTAAGTGAGTATTAAAATATTAAATAGGTCTCTAAATAAGTAGGCAATTATTGTGCAGGTCTAATTCATAATTTAAAAAATATATATTATTGAATTAATAAAAGAAGTTTGAATTAACAGAACTAATGATTTTCATAATTTTTTTTTTGTTTCATTTCATGGCCTTCACCTTACATGGTATTTCATATCGGGCCAAAAAATCCTTATCTGGATTCAGAAACTAATGAGAGGCATGCACATTTCTAAAATCGACAAATTTTCAAATTCTACTCTAAATATAAGCATACCAGTGACTTGTGGTAAATCACACTTGATAACTTGATCAAACTAAGACAAAGTGAAAGATTTTAAGCAAGTAGCTGGATATTTAAAGATACTAAAAAGAATTGAGATGTAATTAACAAAAGTTCATATAGCACTCGGCAGTAATAATACTAGTTTAATCAAAATCATTTTTTTACTTAAACAAAATAATATTGATGATACGTAAGTTGACATTCAGTCAGGACCATTAGAACAATAATTGATCTACTGCTCCTCAAAATCGAGCGACATTAGCAAAAGTACTCATAATCTATATTCAATAGTTCTAAAAGAGAGAAGAGATTTTATTTAAAAACATGTCAGCCGTACATGCAATAACACCTTACTTTCATGAATTATTAGAGAATTGTAACAAGAGTAGATCTCAAGTTTTCCAATAAATCTTAGTAAATAAAACAATTTTTTTCTTTGAATCTTGAGAAATATACAATTTTTGATTTCACTGTAATATATTATCATCTACTCCTACACATATGCTGAACAAAATATGATAAGCATTGTGACAATTATATATATATAAACAAACATAATAACACTGATCAAGACAGAGACACCGTTAACATGTAACACTTCTCATTCTACTGAGTATAGCACTACCAATACACTAACACTGATCAAGACAAAGACACCGTTAACATGTAACACTTCTCATTCTACTGAGTATAGCACTACCAATACACTAACACTGATCAAGACAAAGACACCGTTAACATGTAACACTTCTCATTCTACTGAGTATAGCACTACCAATACACTAACACTGATCAAGACAAGGATACTGTTGACATGTAACACTTCTCATTCTACTAACAATACTACCAATACACTCAAATTGGATAAAATAAGCTCTTAGCTGACTTACAGCACATTTCGATAAATGTTTATCTGTACGGATGTTCTTGAGAAAAAAATTTTTAATAAAAATATATTATTATGCACCTGATATATGTTGATGTTTAAGTACAGAGTGAAAATGTTTCAATCTGATAACTGCTTAAACAGTGTATTGCTTATAAAAGAAAAAAAAAATAATTACATAGCTTATTTTCTCCTTATGATTGTCCTATCAAAAAAATCCTAATTAAACTGGGTTATATTAATTATCATGAATTAACAGCTAGCACGCCATCTTTAAATATTCCATTTAAAAAATTCAGAAAATATTAAATTTGAACGGAAACAAAATGTTAACAATTTTATAAGTTTTTTTAGGCAACATATTTGGGAAAATAATCTAATCATTGAACTGAAGAAGAAAGAAGATTGTTTTAAATATCATTTTCTAAGTAAAGAAATAAAATTTTGATCAAAATTTACTAACTAATTATCTGTATATTACTACTTAAGCCATGTGTTTCCCCTCTTTTATTTTTAGATAACCTAATATTATTATTATTATTAAGATATTTTTCCCCACTATTGCAGGTTGAGTATCTGAGGAGAGGGAACAGATGTCCAACCAACTTCATATTTTTGTTTATTTATCTTTTTTCTAATATTAAAAAATGTTCGCACTATACAAGCGTATAAGAGAATCGACTATTGAGCCTCCTATAGCAAATCAATAGGCACATCCCAAAACATTCGGGCCTACCATTGTTGATTTTGGTAAGAGACCATTGGTGAATATTATGATTGGAGTGGTGATAACACCTTTTATATGATTTTGGTTCCTTAAACTCAACCCCCAACAATTCCTGATATTTCCTCAGTTTTTCTACCACAGTGGAGCTTATATTATCATTGCAGATCCTAACATCAATAAGTTCCGCTTTTTTCTTCTTCTCTTTTTCTTCTGAGGATATCTGGTTTATTATGGTGCATTGTATGGTCAATAATAATTGATTCATCCCAGTAGAGCTTGAAAGAACCTTTAAGGAGTCTAATTGGGTGGTACTTGTGATATGGGGTCATAGCAACAATGAAGTTGAACTTCATCGTAAGGGCCTGATGCAAAATTTTGGCTAAATTGTTGTGCCTCTGGAGATATTCATTTATTATAATTAACCTAACAATTTTTACAAATACTATTTTTATCAACAATAATGATAATACATTCTAAATTATTTAAAAGCTTTAATATAAAATACATATAAACAAATATACAAGTACAATTTATACCATATTTTATAGGGACAAAAGTTTCTTTTTTCCAAGGCTTCTATTAATTAATGATCCATAGTGGTTAAAGGATTTTTGGACAACACTATAGCAAGTATAAAATACATACTCATAACGAAAAAAAAAAAATAACATTGACTTACTTGTACCAACCGCCAGATCGGCGCGGTCTCCCCCCTCCACCACCTCCGTATCGATCTCCTCCTCCACCAACCCTTCTAGCATTACCCCTGGCATGTTCTACAACAATCCTGAAAAAGAACAATAAAATTTAGGTTAGAAAACAAAGAGACAAAATATCAACTCAGCTAACTAAAATTATAATAGTGGAGATATAGTCAACCATAAATATAAGAACATATAAATACTTCAAACCAAATAACTAGTAATAAAAGCTCAATATTTCACATTAAGATTAGGAAGGATTTAAGAGAAAAAAGAACTAGATGTCATTAAAATATCAAAATAAAACTTGTCATTCTTCTCCTAATGATAGTTTAATCAAAAATATTATTCATGTACCTCTCTCCAAGTAGTTCTTTCCCATTCAACTCATACACAGCATCGTCTGCATCTCTATAATCATCGAACTCCTGGGAAACAAAAATATAACAAAATAATTATCTCGTAAAGATCAAAACTAAAATTTAAAAAAAAATCTGGTGAAATGCATCATATAACTTGTACTTACCATCCTACTAAAGATCAAAGATCCTAGCTCATCTTAAATAGTAATATTTTAATTATTCCCAATATCAATACTTCCCTCAATAGTCACCATAAATAGGTCAAGATTAAATAAAAAACTAATAGGCAACCAAAGAAACACAAAAACATTGATCTACATAAAACCGTATTGTACAAACTCACTTAGTCAAAGTTTGATGATGATAATCAAATTAGTTCAGGAACAATGCACTTACCTATGCTTTTTATTTTAAACAATGGGACTCAATTTTAAACACTATATTTGAAATATAGAAAATAAGACCAATTCATTAGTAGTAACAATGGTGTAAATCTTCAAAGTTTTATTTCAACCTGGTCATTCTTAACTGTCACATGAACAAAAAATCCAAGATGATCAGTAAACCTTAAGCAACATTAAATATTTTACAATCTATATTGAGGAAAATTACAATAAACATTAAAGACCAAAGCAATGAAATGAGTTAATTTAACGATAAATAAAAATTAAAGATCAAACACTTGACAGAAAAAATACTGACTGAGAAGAGTTATTAATTGGATAATCATACTGGGAGGAAAACATTAATATGAAATACGTGTAACATAATTCATCACAACAATAATACATTATCTTAAGATGTAAATAATTTAAATCAAGATAGTAGAATATTGTTAAAAGCTAAATACTTACAATAAAACCATAACCATTTTTCAACAAAATGTCTCTCGTTCTGCCGTATCCCTTGAAAAATTTTTCCAAGTCCCTCTCCCTACAACCGTATGGGAGGCCGCCAACATAAACTCTTGATCCAACCATTTTACTGACTGAAAATAAAAAAAATGAATATAGCGACTTATGTTTAAATACTTGATTAAAAAATAAATTGTTTAATATGCATCAAGAAATAACAACACTTCAAATTGTATCAACCTTAAGAATATAAATCATCAATCCATTAATATTTAATATTAAGAAATAAAACACTTTAAATTGTGTTGCCTAACGATCAACCTTAGGCATATATAATATATATAGGCATAAAAATATTTAATACGTTCATAAAAACTATAATTTAAAAATTTGTAACAAAATACAACACTCAAATCTAAAAGGCAATTAGAATAGATTGCTGCTAGGCAGTAATGTTTTGATAGTAAATCTTTTATCTGAGATCAGTGCCCCCAATGAACTAAAAATATCTCATTTAACTACTTACTAATGAAGGATTATTTTTAACTGTTAATAATTATTTTTATTACTATGAAATGAATCATCTTTATTTCAGGGTAATTGTAGTTAAACATGGTCTAAATAATTTTATTTGAATACTAATATACAATTTATATTGTTCTAAAGGATGCGAGAATAACCTCAAAATATGCATGGATAGTAGTAATAATGAAATATATACAGATTTTAATACAAGGAAAAATACAATGGAATTAATTTTCACTTCACACAAATTATAATAATAAATAAGGAAAATTGGTAAAGTTTAAATAATTGTTTGGTATTCTTACAGCTTTGCATAAACAACCAAAATTTTCTGAAGATACTAATAATAAACCTTCAGAAAATTTCAAGGACTATATGATAACATTTGATTTACAATAAAGATGACTGCTCAAATCCTTGACAAACAGTGATCATGTCATCAAGGATCTCGTAGATTAACTACAGTATATTTGAGTTATTTGAAAAAAAATTTGACGTCAATACATCTAGGGCTAGGACTTACTATTATTGTTTCTTAAATAATTATATAACATAAGAATTTTTGAGAAGAATTTTTTTTTCTAATTGAAAAATAATTATAGTATTGAAAGTAGATAAAAAACTAATACACTAATATTGAGTAATAATTTATTATAACCTAACATTGACCTAAGGCTTCTTTTAATGGATTTAGAAGGAGCAAATAATAGAGACAGTTTCATACCAGACATTAGTAACAACTAATTCAAATCCACAACACACCAATAAAATTGATTCTTCAGCAATCACAACAGATACTCAAATATCTTATTCAATATATTACACAGCGCATAGCTAGGATGTTTTTTTAATTTATTTTCTTGATAAAATAGTCAACTAAGGATTGCTTTAATTAAAAAATATATCATATTTCATTACCTTTAGCATAAATAAAACTACATATATTTAGAAAAATTTTTTTTGAGGAAAAGAACCACCAGAGGTCAAATATATAATCAAATTCTGATAAGATAAACCTAACCAACAAAATGTAACACACAAGTAGGAAGCAAGTTCCAATTACTCATAATAGTTTTGTACAAATCAACGTCAGAATCTAACCAAAAAATTGCTTGTTTAAATTTAAATATTCAAGAAAATACTAAACAGAGATATTTATAAACAATCAAAATAATGAAAGGAATCAGATTAGGAGAAGATGGTTAGGGGTACAGTCATTAAATAATACTAATAAGTTAAGAGAACTTACTTGGGCTACTAGTAGCAAATTGGAAATCATAATTTAGATTTCCGATCTTCCAATAGTAGCCCTGATGAAGGCCAGAAACTCTGGCACTAATAAGTTCTCTAAACTTATTTGTGTAATTTACTGATCACACCCCCAGCCATCTTCTCATCTCTGGTCAACTATTTTATCATTAGGAATCAGATTAAATTTAATATAAAAAAAGTATTATTATTAATAATAAGAAACATCATGGAAAGCTTAATTACGTTCCTACTCAGCATACAGAATTATTTTGTTTTGTTAGTATAATTGAGTTCTATTATTGATATTTTTTTACCTTGCCCAAACAGATGTGTCATTTATTTTAATATCATCAATCAGTGAGTTTATATTTAAGTTATATATAAACAGATAAGTTTTAATTGCACCTGTAAAATTTTCGGAACTTGACTAAAATCTTGGCTGACACACTTTGTCAGCAAACCTTGTTATTGCACAAATCCACCTATAACCTGTGGTACAGTAGGGTCGGGTCTTCATTAGAACAGACACTCCTCAAAGCTACCTAAAACTCAGCTGCACCATAGCTTATTTAAAACAATTTCCCAACTAAGACTATCCAGTAAATATGCAATTATTCTAAATGCCAGTCAACACAAATATATTTTGAACCCACAGAAGCTATGTCCAGCTTGTGATAAGGACGATATTGGAAGATTGTTTCTATTTTTTAACAAACAGCAATAGATATCATGAGAACGGAATCCGATACATGCAGAAACTAAGCATTATTAACCAAAACCAGTTGTATGAATTTCTGTCCATAACGTCACAATCGGATCTCTAACTTCTTTTAATATATGTAACACAAAGCCTTATACTTAGAACTGGATACCTATCTCCACAATAAGATGTATGATTTTCTTTATTTTATTTTGTTCTATAAGTATCATCGTTATTTTTTTTTTCAGTCTGAATAATGTAGATAATTTAAGTTTGGACATACTGTTTATTATTAACTGTTTATATATATTCCCTCTCACAGCCCAATACAATTTTACTATTAGCTTATGTAATAATTTAAAGATTATTATTCAACTTATAAAAATAATATTTAATTCACCATTTTCGTAAAGCTACTACAAAGATAGTTGAATTATGTTCTTTACAGGCTAACTCTATTGGTACAGGGATTGCCCCATAAAAAACAAAATAAACCATTATTAGTTTGTTGATAAATCAACATAATATTTCATACTAAATTCTAACCTAGACTAATTTAAAAGTAAAATTACATCGACTAATACATGGACATATATCCATTTTGGGTCCTGCTGAGACTAAGTTAATTTCAAAAAGCTTAAAGACACATCAATATTCTTCTGTACTATCAATACCATAAAGCAAGTTTTTACTAAACTTTACAAAGTATATTATTTTGAAAATCCTTACAAAATTTTAAATGTCATTTAATGACCTCTTAAAAAAATATATAAAAATAAGAAGTTAGTTGATGTAGCAATCTAATCAATCTGTATAGAACATAGAACATCTAAACAGTAATTTATATGTGACTTATGATTTTCTAAGGGACTAGTAATGTCTAAATAACCATGATTACTAAGAGATATTAAAATATTCCATCAGTGTAAGTTAATTATTTTCACATCGGCAATGAAAAAATAGAAATTAGGCTTTCAGGGCTACAAACAAAGCAGATATTAATTATGAAAAAGTACATATCAATTAGATATTCAAATACTAACTAATCAAGATTTTATTGCTATTCAAGTACCAGAAACACAAACTTTATATTTGAGCATTCTATTATTTTGTAAACAAATAATACTCTAAAATTGATTTTAGAATAAAATTACAATAACTCAATTATTATTAGAATTTTAATGAAGTACAATTATCAAGCCAAGCCATTGTTTTTAACACAAAAAAAGACTCAAATTGGCAGAAATTTATTCCATTTTTAAAGGAAACACATGAACAATTTATACCAAGGACATTTGTCAGATAAAAACAAATGGTATTCAAGATAATACCGCAATACTGAAATGTGGCTACATTTCCTAAAAACATTCAAAAATAGAAAATGAGAATTTTCAAATAGAGAAACATATTACATCAATTAGGTTCCATTAAATAAAATATCCCCCTCCCCCATAAATTAATTAAAACTAAACAAACAAGGATATACTAAACTTAATAAGTACTTAAGATAAATTAAATAATCATAATAAACGCGTTCATAGCAAATACATTACCACAAAAATCAGCAATAAAATAACTTATTAAGTAAATAATTGGATTTGAAAAATAAACTACACGTTTCAACTAAGTAAATTGTGCGCCATTACTATTACATCCCACCAGCGTCAGCAATAATTGAATTAACCTTAAAATAAAAAGCAATTGAATTAAGATGACAAAACAAGATTTGTAACATAAACACCCAATTGAAAAACAAAATAAGGAATAATTGCATATAAGTACATACATTAACATCGAATACAGATAGACCGGCCATGAATCAGCATTAACACATCTAGCATAAAATAATAAAACATATTGAAAAAGTTCAGATTCGCTAACATATTAATGGCTAGGACCTTCTTAAATTAATATATAACCAATTATTCTAACTTATTACTCAATCTTCTTGACTTACGAGAAACGTGCCGCGATCATTTATAGCGTCACTAGCATTTGTTTTTATAAAGTAGTAAATATTAAAGTGTGAAAATAAAATAAAAACATACCTGGAAACAATTGACAGTGAATGCGAAAAAATAACTTTTCGCGACTAATAAAACTTCTAAACTGAAACGAAACAGATGCAGATGGAAAACTGTCTGCCTCAGTTCACAATGGCGACCCTAGGGAAAGAGAGAGATCAGGGTGGGGGCAAACCAATCAACGCGCTTCCGACACGAATAGTCTAGAACCCAAAAGACTCTTCTTTAATTATTGATTTTTCAAAAAAAATATTTATTACAAGACAAAATTTAATAAAATTACAAAAGAAATATTTTATATATATTTTTTATCATTTAAAAAACAGTTAAAGCGAATGAAAACAAAACTATTATTGTAGTATATGTGGTACTAATTCTCAGAATAATTATTATCTCAGGTTTCTATTGATTATGACACTCAAATAAAGAAATTTTCATTCACTTTTATTTCGAATACACAAGAAATTGTTTAAAAAATCCTTTCAATGTTCGAGGCTGTTTGAGATAGAACCATTAAAAATGGCTACTTGAAACAAACTTGAATTCTGCCAGGCCAACCCAGCTGGCTGAAATATTTCTGATTCTCTGAAAAGGAGATGCGTCTTTCAATATATACTAACCTTATTTCACTTTCCTTTTTTATTTGACCCCTAGCACATTTTTATAAGCGAATAGTATGGACTGGTTGATATTCTGATTAGGCTTATGTAAAAAAACAGATATTAATTTGGGTGTGGTTTACTAAAAATGTGACAAGCAAAATAGTTATATCTACACACTTTAAATATGGTTATATATAAGTTTTACATTTCAGTTAAGTAATATTTTCTAACTGGGATGCAGAGATATCTTTTGATGACATTCATTTGTGAGTGATTAATTTTTTAATTTACCATTAAATTAATGGTACTCAAGAGAATTTAAGTTCCTTAAAGTGAGTGTGGTTTTTATTTATATTGCATGTAATTAGTTGCAGTATGAGTGATGATAAAACAAACATGGTAGTAAAAACAGAAATTGCTAAACCTCTGTATTACCAGAAGTTAGAAAAAAGCTTGGACATAGCTCCTTTCCTAACATATGTTGAAGACTTTTTAAAACAACCATTAGGGTAATCTTATATATATATTTTATTTTATGAATTTCCGACAGTATAATGGGAAATGGCTTAATCAATATTGTTTATTAGTGAGGATGGCGAAGCCTCCAGCGATTCTGACACAGAATTAGCAGGTGTCGATGCTTATACTGGAGAAACAGTATGGAATGGTATCACAGCAACTAAAGAAGGTAAGCTTACCTTCACTCCTCCAGTTTTGATGAATTATTTCTTTGGATTGTTAAGCTTTATGTAACTGACCGTTCGTACAGATAGAATAGCTGACAAGAAGAGGCTTTACAACTTGAGCAATGTAAGCTTAGATAGGCAGTGGTTGGTAGATGTTCTTCTAACTGACACATCAGATTCCTCAGACGATGAAGAAATTACGGAAGAAGACTTACAAGACATGCTACGTGAACATGTACTTAGGAACAAGTTTAAAAAAAGATTCTACCACAATTCAAAAGTAAGAATATTTCATATCTACTGTTAGTATATAAATTATACTTCTTTGCTAACCAAGTGAAAAGGAATAGATCATATAAATCAGAAGTGATTTTATAACCAAATGTTATAATCGTAATATTGATTAAACCTAGTAGTGTTATTTTCTAATTTAAAAATTAAGTTGTTCTCTAAGTGACAATCCCCTCAACTAGACAACCTTTTATAATTGATCACAAAATGTTTCTAATTTGCCCCAATACAATTTGTCTGAAGTTAGCAATTATTCTTCTGACAAATTTATTCCTGTAATTTCTAATAACTATTTTTAAATTGTTTAATTTTAATACTATTATGTTATTGTGAGCACTACGTTGTCCCAGGAAAGTATTAAATATGAATTCAGCTTGGATACAAATATTCCAGTAGTCATGGAAATCTGCATCTCGCATATCCAATCTTATTCTTCTTATTGTATATCAAAACATGAATAAACTATTAAATATTTGATTTTTGCTCTGGTGGTAGCCATGACCATCACCCAGACTATCTTCTTAAGAAATTAGTCAATAGTACACAAATGTCAACCAAGCATGACAGGTGGGCATGACACAATTAGAAAACAGTTGACAATTGTAGTTAGCTACACTTTGACTTCATAAAGTGATTTTATATATATATATATATATGTTAATTTAGATCCTGAACTTCACTGGAAATTCGTTGGGCATTTGTAGATTACTTGAGCATGAGAAAATATGCTACTAGGATCTAGTAATTATGGTAACCATAATAGTATATATCATAAACCACTATAATGGAACATCAGATTTTAGTTAGTACTAAATTTACTTTACTTTATTGGTAAACTAAACCTTTTTTACTATTTTGTACTTTTATTGATTGCCACCCGGACTATCTTCCTACAACCTATTACATGTGATCGATTATTAATCTTCCTACATTAAGTTCTGTGTTGAACGAGTAAATTAATAATGGTCATTAACCACCTGATAAATATGTGATACTTCAGACTCACCTGTAATGATGTTTTGTTTTGCTTTGACTATAACATTTTGAAAGTTACGGATTCGCAGGATGACTGTAAAGTATTTATGTAATTTGTTAGCCACGAAGTTATTTTGACGGAGATGGTTAGGTTTGTGCGGTTAAAAAGGTACAAAAAATAGTTTTCAACTATTTATTTGCTGACGTTTCGTCCCACTTTGCAGGGCTTTCATGAGGACTTAAAAAAAAAGATACAAAACAACTGAAAATCTGTTGACAAAGAACAATAATAAGATAACAATAAACTGAACTAAGATGGGGCTAAAATTATGTATTTGTAAGTGAGAAATATTTTTCAATATTTTTTATATAAAGTTCCTATTATGAAATTAATTTTTTTTTTTTTTTTTTGTTCTTTGTTTTTTCTCTGAGTTAAGGGTTTTTTATATTATATTTAAAAGTAAAAGTATTATATTTAAAATAAGTTAATCGTACTTATTTGTGTTTTTCATTGACCGCACCCCCAACCATCTTCTCATTCATCATCCACGGTCAACTATCTCTCATAAATATTCTTATGGGTTCCACTGACTTTTTTATTCTGTCTTTTAAAAAATGAATGAGGTATTAAAAAACTTTTACTTTTTTTTCTTGTCTATAATTAACTCTTTGCACTCGGGGGCTCCAGAGCGAAGCCATTTGAAATTTGTCTTCAAACTCTAGGGCTTTGCTATGGAGGCAACGCAAATCATTTTCAGTCCATTACATGAGGACAAAGACAAATCGTAAAAATTATTATGTATAAGATATTTCGCTTTAGGTGACAAATGACAGTCGCGGATCCTTCATATTATTTAGCTGTTAATATGAATAAAAAAAAACTTCGAGTGTAAAGGGTTGATGTATTATTTTCTTAGTAACTAGGACATTGTCCAGTTATCTATAAAGAGTCATTTCTGCATTTTTTTTTAAAGAAATATAAATATATTGTACATACTAAAAGATGGAAAAAGGAGTAATCAGAGTAAAATCAAGAATAAAGGAAAATAATGAACAAAATTAGACACCTTCCTTACAGATTGCAGGCAAGCATAAAAATGAAAGGTTGACAGGAAAGAGAAGTGGTAGGTATTGGTGGTTAAGTAATACGTTATATTTGAAAATAATGTTAAAGTAAATAGCATTAGCAAATTAAAGAAAGTATTAAAAATAGGCGATCATTATATGATAATATACATAAAGTAGGAGAGAAATATGAGGCAGCATTTCTCCGTCTCATATTAAATAGTTTTATGACTATTTGAATTTTTTTCTTTGATCGCACCCAGACCATCTTCCCTTTTTAAACTTTTTTTTTTATTATATTTAAATATGCTTTTGTATACACACATGCGGAATAAACCTAGTAATTATAATTATCATTACAGAACCAGGAATACATGTACTATGGCACGGGGCTCCTCTCCAATTTTGACAAATATCCAGAACATCAAAGTTCAAGTTCCGGTTTTGTTAAGAAAAAGAAATTTGTTTTTCAAAAAAAAGAAAAGCTGAAAAAGCAAGATCAACAGAATGAAAATTTCAATGTGGAAAGGAAGAAAGTAAGTTCATTTTATATTTTCAACATCACTTCTTTTTTATTATTATCTTTATTTTTTTTAATATTGAAATTTACTTTTCTAGAGAAAAATCAAAGAAGAACCAGATATGCAACTAATGAGCAGATCTAAAAAAGAAATTAGCCATAGGAAAAAATCAGCTCAAAGCAAAGCTGCCGAAATCATGGCACATCGTAGGCGTAAAATTTGGGCAAATATGGCCAAAAAAGAAATCGGAAAGGTGTGTATTGAAATCGTACATTGTTGTATATTGATGATTTCAAATTTATGGTTTTAATGTTTTGTACTTTCTTATTTTTGTTTTTTTATACCAATATTATATACTGTTATATATATATAAACTTCTCAACTTTTTGAGATTGGTTTTTATTGTTTAAATAAATTAATTAGTATCTGAGTTAAGTCTCAAAACACTTTTCTTTCTATTATTTCTTTAACGGTCTAATGTTTCGTCCTATTCGGCCATCCTCAAGGACAATCTTAAATACAAGTTTATACCTCACATACAATTCTTTAAAAACGTTTTGCAGGCTATTCTGCACAGGTCATTAATATCATTTATATAAATCTGTTTTGTCACTATTTTATTAATTCTCAAATTTTTATTACGGATCAACTCCATTATCATTATAACACTATTATCACATTCTTATAAACACCTTATTTTTAATAAGAAAGTGATAATAGTTTAGTTAAGAGTAATTAATATAATTGAAAGTTTTAAGAATCATTGAAATAGGGTGATAAGACTTATATTAATGACCTTGAGGATGGCCGAATTGGCGGACTGTTGAAGAGAGAGAAATACTTTATTTATCTATGCTCCCTAAATACATTAGGTTGCTATCTCACACAGCATACTTATCAATCCGTAATCGGATATATATAAATTACACATACATGGTATAATCAGAAAAAAAAGAGACACAATAATAAGATATAATAAACAAATTTTTTTCCCTTACAGTTTCCTTTTACATTCCATTTCGGTCTGTACAATTCATTCCTATTTTTCCTTCTCATTTCTGCTCCTCCTGTGACCCGCTAAACAAATTCAATATTAGGCAGTAAATAAATATAATAGTGTTTTGAGACTGAACTTAAATACTAATTAATTTATTTAAACATTAAATTACATATTATTTTTAGTAAGTTCTCTTAAAATTTTATATTTAAGAATTCTGTTATTTAGGTTCAGAGGTATAGAATTAGCAATCATAAGGAGATATTAACATCATGCAGACGAGCTGCTACTAACTGTATGAGGCACTGTCGACAACGTGCAATGCAAGTAAGTTTTCCTCTCCTGCCTTTTTGTAGGTCTAAAACATCAATTATAATTTCAACTTTATAGACATTTTCGTATTTATGATCAATAAGTGAGTGAGGAATTGTCACAGATACTTACAGTCCGGATTTATTTTATAGATTATTAAAATCTATAACCATTTAAAGTTGTAATCATATTACCCATTGCTTTCTAATAGCTCTTTATGGAATAGATTTTCCTGAAGTAAAGATGGTGAATATGTCTTTTTATCATATTCTTATAAATTAATTAGGAAACCAATTACCAAATTAAACGACTCTATAATTATTTTTATTATCCTGTTTTTTACAGTCCCAAAAGAATATGAAAGAAGTCATCTGGAGAGCAAAAAGATTAACACGTGAAATGCAAGTATACTGGAAAAGATTTGAGAGAGTGGAGAGAGAAACGAGAAGAAGAATGGAGAAAGAAGCTGAGGAACAAAGAAAATTGGATGTTGAACTGATGGAGGTAATTTATAAAACTACATCTTAGAAGAAAATAATACTTTTTTGCTCTTTTTCTCCCCTTTTTTTCTTGTTTTTTTTCCCCCCTGTTTTTCATGAAAAAATGAATTAACTGATTTTCATATAGAGCCCAAAGAAAGTTTTAAGGTATTTCAAACTGCTATCTGCCGTCTTCATATCGCTGCTCCAGAAGTATAATTACACAACTGTAAATTTTGTGAAATTGACTTTCTTGTGTTGGGGGGGGGGCTCAAAAATGTATTTACAAACATCTAGTAAATAATTATGAGAGATAGTTGACCGTGGATGATAAATGA